>NW_028277119.1:0-224046 GCF_059951505.1 Python bivittatus
AGGGAAGTAATGGAAAGGAGATTAGAAATAAGCAGTCAAAAGTCTGTTGGTAGCTTATTTTATAAACAGCAGCTTGGGCCCTGGTGGCAAGAAAGCTGGGAAGAAGCATTTAAAGTCCTCTTCCAGCTTCCAAAATTCTGTATTTACTTGAAGACTAGCATTAAAGATGCTTCCTGAAGTCTTGTGCTTCTTTCTCCCTTGAACTTGCCCAACTGACACTGTGCACTGTCCAAACATTAAAAAAAAAATAAAAAAATCCCAGAATAGAAAAGCACAAATAACACGCTGGTGGATGGGGTAAATTTGATCCCTTGCTCTTTCTGAAAATAAAGTATATAACCCTAACTGCCCCCCCCCCAAGACTGCTCATGCTTACTTATATGTTCATTAAACTCTATTGAAATAGAGGCTGTTGCGGGCATGGTGGAGTTCAAACAGTACTGTCAAAATAATGCTGTAGTTTGAAACAATCGGCAGAAGCAAGTCCAGAAAATGAATACTCAGCATTCCTGAATCAGAGCAATAAACTGCTCTTAGAAATGCATTTAATTAATACTCAAAATGTGAATCTTCTTTGTGATTTGTGTACAGTTCATATTTGGCACAAAAGAATTCTGCTTGCTGAATCCCAAACTGAGAGCAAAGCTGGCCCAAAAGTGCAGTTACAAACCAGTAAGCATGATCTGCAAGCAAGCTCTTTTTCTTGTTGGTGGTTTTAATAAGAGAAGTTTGAATACGGTAAGTGTAAATGCAATTTAACACTAACATTCAACAATACTTATGTTTCATCTTTCCTACACCTGGGAGCCCCAGATGTGTGAATAGTACAATACCTGGAATTCATCAGCGTTCCCTAACACATCTGGAGGGTATTAGGTTGGGGAAGTCTGGTATCAGTTCATAGAAGCCATGAGTCTTCTCTTGAGATTTGTGGATGTTGTTATTGTACAGGAAAACCCTTTGCATTTGCCTAAATTAGTGAGAAAATTTGACCTTACAACTCCCATAGACATCATGGGATCTGAAACAGATCTGCACTAGCCAACTGATGTGTTGTGGGCAGGAGGCACAAGGGAGGACATGTGACATCATGCATGTCATGAGGTCATTGCTCAAATGATTGCGCAACAGTTGCATCATTTGCATCATTTGTGTGATGATATCATGACACACATGATGCAGTGGTGGCTTTTATTGGATTCCTTGTCATTTATGGTTACTTCTTTGAGAGGTTGTTTAAATTTTCAGATGCAACACAAGCATTTGAGTCACTGTGGAAGGCAGGTAGCTGGATAACCAGGCATTTATGATGTATGCATGTGAGTGTTTGCTGCATTGGTGCTTTTGGCCTGTCCAGTGGGACACCCTCACTGACTTCTCATGAGGCCATGCTGCCAAGAGCAACACTTAAGAGGCGGTCAATCAATGTCCCAGTACAAGATCTTTCTATGGAGTGAAACTACTTCTCAATAATACACCATTCCCTTACAGAGTCGGATTGATGTGTACCTATCACGATTCCCAGATTATACCTCGGTGAAAAATATAGTCCATTGGAGTCAGGTATAGTAACTGCAAGTGAAAAAAAAATGTTTTAACGTGTCTGCCTTTGTTAATAGTATGGTGGAACTTTGCTTGATTGGAAGAACACCAGCTTGATCCACGACTGGGGTATGGTGTGCCAGGAGGTCCAACCAACTAGAGTATTAGGACTAGTCTAATGTTGGGTCAGGAGTAGATGTTCTGTTTTTGTAGGGTCCCAGAACCCCCAGGATCACTGTTTGCAGTTTGGTGTAGTGGGTAAGGTGCTGGCCTAGAAACCAGGAGACTGTGAGTTCTAGTCCTCTCTTAGGCATGAAAGTTGGCTGGGTGACTTTGGGCCAGTCACTTCTTCTCAGCCCAGTCTACTTCACAGGGTTGTTATTGTGGGGGGAAATAGAAGGCAAGAGTATTAGATATGTTCACCACCTTAAATTGACCTCTCTCTCTCCCTCTCTCTCTCTGTATGTATATACACACACACACACGTATTAAATATATGGGGGGGAGAGGGAGGCAGGATAAAAATATAATAATTATAATTATAATTACAATAATTTGAATTTTATTAAGCCTCTGCCAGGTATTAATTCATCTATTCTATTTTAACCACTTCCTGAACCCCAAAATACAATAAACTTCCAAAATGATCAATCCCAGTGATATCATTACCATACCTGCTACAGTCCTTGGTGACCAAAAACTCTCCTTAAAAAAAGCCCCTGCATATGAAAAGATTATACATTTTGGATAAGGGGAGAAAGCAGTTATCCAGGGAGGGGTTAAAAAAGAATTTAAGTGCAGTTGCCCAGTTGATGGTTGGCAGCATCTTGGTGATGGCATTTCTTGGTTTTGGCTGTTCTTGACTGGCTTAGTTGCTTTCTTCCAATATGTCATAAGACCCCCAAAGCCATGGACAATTATGTCGTCTATCCTAGAACATGCCATCCAGTATGTTTTACAGTTATGGAGGAAAAGGAGGAAAGGCAATGTATTATTTAGGTGACTCAAGGCAGGGGCAGAGGAAAATGCAGATTTAAGGGCTTTGAAAACTGGTTTATCTGCTGCTACCCAATGCCCTTAGAAGTAGTTGGAATAATTGAGCATAAGAAATACAGTCCACAATCCATGGCCTACAAAAGCCAACCATCCCTAGGAATGATCTTAGATCTTTCTTCTTGGTGGGAAAGGGGAATTGCAGAATAGCTCATACACTCTCTGGAGATAGGTTGTGCTCACCCTGTGAAATGAAATTACCTAGAAACAAAACCTAAAATTTGCAGAACTGTAGATTCTTCTGGTTTTGTGTCTATGATTTGCTAGATGGAATAGCAGTACAGCTAAATTGCCATTAGCTGCAACCAGCAGTAGGTCATCAAGGTACCACAGTTGTAAAATCACAGAGCAGTTAAAGACTTGAAGAGTGACTAAATTGGCCTGAAGAGTTGTTGCATACCAGTCAGAACTTTCCATTATCCTTTCATTGTTCTGGTCCAAGTTACCTGTTCTCCTTCAAAAGTAAAGGCAAATAGATATTGAGTTTTGGGGTGCAAGTGCACAGAGAAAAAGGCAGAGCACAAGACAATATATGTAAAGATAGTACTGTAAACTTGCCACTTAGAATATTGCAGGATTAGGCACCATAGGAAAACAGGAAGTACAATTGCATTGCACTTCCTTGTACCAAGTGATACCGAAGTAGAATGTTTGGTTCTTGGAAAGGTTTCTTTATTATCATAATTGGAATGGAGATTGGAATCAAGAAGAATTGCTCTTGAGCTTGGTGATGGGAGGAGTTCTTTGATTACAGTTTTATTCAAAGCAGTTTAAGAGGAAGAAGTTCCTGGTTTCAGAGTTATTGAGACTGAAGCTGCAGATTTAACAAACCCACACTTATTTTTGAGGTTGTCCATAGTTTCCATGGTACACAAGCTACAGTAGAATGGGGAAGATCCAGTGAGGAGGAGGAGGAGGAGGATGGGGAGGAAGAGGACAGGACAGGACATGGGGTGAAGGAGTCAGTGAAGTAGACAAAACTGCATATACAAGATTGTGATTCTTGTCATGGACCTGCAAGTACTTCTCTTCTTTGTTGCAAAAGATAGCACAACTGATTTTAGGGAGCAAATCCCTCTCCAGAAGATTGACTGGGAAATCTAAGACAATGTGAAAGCATATTCTTCAGAGAGAGAGGTCTAATTTCCACAGATAAAGGTGATATTACCTCATGAGTGATGAATGTGTTTCTAATAAATATCCCTGATAAGGGAAGTTAAGGAAAGGAAGCTGAAGTCAAAGCAGAACACAACATTCCAATATCCGCCAGAAAGAAAGCCAAAACACTATTAACTGTCAGAGGAATGGAGTTGACAGTATCATGTTGTAAAAAAGGAAAGGAAAAGAGGTTCTCCTAAAGCAGCCCTATTGATTTTGTTGGCTAGACATTTTGAATTGAGTAGCCTATGTTCTACATTGAGTAGTTTGTGAGCTACCTTGAGTTGGTGGTATTCCAAACTTAGCTGCCAGCATTCCAGATTGAGCCTTTCATGTTCCAAAATGAGTTGGTGACATACCAAGTTGAATTGCTCTCCTTGTGCCACCAGACCACTTGGAGATGGTCTGAAACCCCCTTTTAGTGGGCATTTGGAATGCCAATGACCTAGCTAACTATGTTGAAAACATGCTTGAGGGTTTTGCATCATAGGGAAGAGGTTTGTCAATTATCTGCTTTGCCCTGTGGCCCATGCCCATGTCATCTCCCACATCCTGTAGGAGGAAAACCAACGTGGACAGACAAGGGAGCAAAGCTTTCGCTTCTCTGTACAGAAGTAGCTTGCAGTGCCATGAGGAAGCGTTTATTGATTGTGCATTTGGATTTGTATCACTGAGCACAAAGAACAGCTTCATCCAGCATGTATGTCCTTTGGTTTTCCCAATTTATCTGGATTGTTTTAGTTTGTCTTGAGGTTTGGGGCAACAGTCCATTTACAAGGGCTGCAGTTACCATCTGTGGGACTGTTTCCAGCAGATCATTAATACCTGCAATTTGATCAAAAGCCTTTAGGAAGCATACATGATAATCCTGGGCAGTTTCTGAGGCACCCTGCTTACTGGAATTAATTCCAACCCTGTTGGACCTGACTGAAAACAGTTCATCAATAACTTATAACAATAATTATAACAATAACAGTAAATTAATATGCAACCAAGGATTACTGCAAGAGACCTTTGGGGATACTACTGAGCTACCTGTTTAAGGTGAGAGCATTGGTCTGCAATTTAAAAAGCTGCAAGTAATTGATTTATATCAGCCCCCTGCAACTCTCCATGGAAACTTTGTGAATCCTGATCGAGTTTTGGAAACTAGTAAATCACAGTTCTTAAATAATAGGGGTCCATGGGCATGAACCTGATGGACGTTGCCACCCAGACCTATTGTCTATCATATTGGATATTCATTCCCCTTGATTAGTTGGATACCTTTGAGGACTGTGAGGATTACATCTTGGTTTCTGGTGTCATTTCCTCTGTGGGAGCTGTTGCTGGAGTGGTTGGCAGGGTATCTATAGTGATAGCCAGATAGGAGGGTTGGGGTGCATATCACCTCTTACATGTGTCCAAAATGCCTTCAGAATGGGTATACTCACATAAAACATGCTTCACATGTGCTGCAGTCAGCAATGCTAATACTAGCTGGGATGGCGCAATGGAAGGAGGTGGTTTAATTACCAATGCCGGTTTCTGTTTCGTTTCAATGAACCCTAACTCTAACCCTCCCATATACAAAAACATTCCCGTAGTTCCCTTTTTATCTCCTTACTCACCAAAATGTTTCTCAAGTAAAGAGGCTAAATCAAAGATTTCCAAGTCTGGGAACTACCTCAACTGGTCCTCCTTTGTCCACCCATTCCATTTGTGACCATAATTTATATTCCTGATTCTATAATTATCACACATGTTCATAAATTGAACTCAAGTCCCCCTCAGGAACTTTGTGTTTGTTGACCCCATTTTCATGAGTTTCTCAGGAAGTTTGCCCTTGCATTCAAAACTGGCCTGTGTGGGAGAGTCTTGGTACAACTAAATCATCCACTTCTCTCTCTCTCCCTCTCTCTAATCCAAGAAAGGCACAAAAAACAGGGAACCGGCTGTCTGTCAGTTATGAACATCCAGTTACTCACTTCCTTACCTCTTTGATGGCTTTTCCTCAGAGCTTCCATTTTGTTCTCTGTATTAGGCTTAGATTGGTAAGTGGGTTTGTGAGAACCAGGGATCCAGGGTACAGGATGAAATTGTCCATGGGCCTACCCTGTAATTCCCAAATGTTTACAAACCAGCCATTCCAAGGCACCACTGACACCAAATTGTTGTGGAAAATATTCCTTGAGCCAATAATGATCTATGCCAACAAATGAAGAGAAGAAATTTATTTTAAAAAAGATTAGAATAGACAACAATTGTGGGATATTGGAATGGGCCTTCAGGAAGTTCCAGGAGCAACAAGGAAGGGATGGGTGAGGTGTTGGAGGAAAGGCATCTCTGGATAAAATCCATCATGACTGTGGGGTTACTGGTAGTTTTGGCAAGGAGAGCTCTTCCTGGCAGCTGGAAGATATTTTCTGTCTTTTCCCAGAATTTAAGATGTAATATGATAGCATAGTGTTATGGTCAGTGGTTGTAACTGGAAGGGAGGAGGAGGGAATGTCAGCTGCTACTGGCTATTCTTTTTCTTGTGCTTTTCCCTAACTATCCTGGAAAAATGTTGTCAGCTGAGAACTTTGGGCTCAGCTCTAAACTTAGCTAATACTGAACTATAGAATCATAGACTTGGAAAGGGCTGTTTAGACCAACATATCCAACCCTCTGCTCCAAACATTAGCATCCTAACAGATGACTATCTAATCTTCATGTGAGGGCCTCCAATGATGGTGAGCCCCCCTTCTGTCTGGGTAAATGATTCCACTATTAATGTAAAATGGTAATGATGATATAGTGAGACTTTGTAATACCATTTATCTATTACACATAAATTGTTTCATCCCAAAATATTTCGATACTCACACTCCTCAATTCCATTTTTAAAACCCATAATCTCTGTCTCTAAATGTAAACAGGTAGAACACCACAGAATGGTGTTTAGCACACATTTCATTATTAATCCTGCAGTTATAAATAAATCTTTCATTCAGATTAAATCCTTTTAACAGCACACATAATCAAAGAGGATACAACACCAAATCCGTGTAAGAAGGCAGAAATATTCCTCATGTAGGAATGCTGCAGGTTTTACTCATTCTCACTTAAAAATGTATAAGATTTCATGCAAGAACATTGAAATCTAATGTATATTTAATTTTTTCATTCCATAAATAATATTACACTGCGTTGCTAGCTGATGATCCAGATTGTCATGCAGTAGAATAGATTTCTGAATTCTTCACTAGGATCACAAATGAAATGTAGACAGTATCACTTTCATTCACTGTATATGCTCTTCACCACCTGGAAATCCACACTTTCCTTGGAGACATTCCAGAAGACATCTGATTTGGACTAATTGTTCTGATCTTTGATACACATAAGCACTTCTTCACAAATTGTGCTATCAAAGATATAAATAACATGATAAAGTTTAAATCAAGAGCTTTCTGAGATCTGCCTTTCTGGCAACCTTTCACTAATTGCAGTTCTAAATCTAACAAAACATTCTGCCATATAAAAAGGCTTGTGACCTAATCTTAATTCTGAACCCTAAAAAGTCGTGTTTTTATTATAGTATAAGGAACAGTTCTGATGTAAGGTTGGGAGGCAATGAAAATTCAATACATCTTTGTCTTGAGGGCCTGTGTGTGTATGGTGAGATAGGTCAAGGATGTATTGCTACTGTAGTTAATATACAACAAATACTGTATATTGTTGAAGAAATTGAATCCAACATGTAAGCATCTCTGTATCTCTCATCCATTGTCCTTGGTGTGAAAGTTATGGATGTCTTATTCTTTTGGTTTTGGAGGTGCAGGTTTGTGTTTTGTTAAAGGGTCTATATACATATCCAAACATTGTTTTCTTTTATTTTCTAGACATCTAAATCAGGTCAGTTTGCATATTATGATTATGGCTCAAAGAACAAAGTTATATACAACCAGGTAAGAATGCAAGGGATTGTGGGTATAATTTTGGAATGGAATGAACAATGAATGTTCTACTTTCAACTCTACCTTCTCCAAATGCTTTTATTGTGCTGGGGAGTCATTAATATTTGGGTTTAGAAATATCTGAAGTGCAGGATCTAAAGTTTGGAAGGCTTTTTCAACATATAGATACTGGTCCATTTAAAGGTTTATAGTTCTGTCATGTTCTCTGATGGCATGTAAAACAAACTGGGAAATGTACAACTGAAAAAAAAGGAAGAAAAAGTCACCCCATAAAGAAGTTTCTGTCCCAACACCAAGCTCGAGCCTATTAAAATAGGTCTCAATCATGAATAGGCAATGCTTTTAACTCTAAAAAACCACTGGCATTGGTTACTGACCAGTGAGATGAGGATCTCACATACATAGAATCCCACATGAACAAGGGTTTTCCTACATTTTGTTCCCAGGAATTGACCAGGAAGTATAAGGACATCAGATAGTTATTGAGAACCAGCTATATTTTCCCATCTATGATGTACATGTTCAGCTTCATTCAATAATGACTAGAGGCAGCTGTCCATCACCCTATCAATCATCTTGCTCAGGGAGATTAACCTTCTTCAAGAAGTTTCCATTGAAGGATTTGTAGTATAACCTGTCCACATGCCCTTATTGAGAATGATGTTTCTAGAAATTGATGTTATTTTAAAATTCTAAGACATACATCATGATAGGTGTTTTTCATTCAGCCTGGAATCTATTAATGTATTGGAAGGAAATATTATTAAATATATAAGGATTAATCATATTAACTGCATTTAATTAATGTAAAGGTCATTTTAATTTCAATTACATCTGATCAATTTTAGCTTTCGTTTTGGCTTTACTCCTTTTTGGACTGATCAAAAGAAAATAAAAGTGAAGTGAAACAAAACAAAACAAAACAAAAATTGTGCTCAATTTCCTTTCATGGAAAAAGGACCAGGGCTGAGAAGTGTGTGTCAATATACCATAGCAGTCCATTGCTATAAAAGTTCATTGTATCATATTTCTCATCAGACCAAATGCATGTAAATCATTAGAAAGTTATGCAAATCAATGTTTGCATGGAACTGATTAAAACATCATATAATTTGCATTGCTAATAAAGAAAACCAACCAAACTATGTTCCTTGTTTACAGCTTCCCTGATCTGGTAAAATGGAAATAGAGCCATGTATTGATCAGCCAAAGAAAGAGTACCTAACCAAACTTTGCTGATCTTAAATTGGTAACCAGGATTGATGTGGTTTGTACTTGGATGGTAAACCACAAGGAAACCCCCAAGCTATAGGCTGAACCAGAAAGTGAAATAACCAAATAAATAAAAACATACTTACACACTGTGTTCATGAAGCCACTAGAAGTCGAGGTTGACTTAAGGGAGTAGGTAAATAATAAATAGGTAGACAGACAGTTATATCATGGACTGAATTTCTAATTAATTCATTTTCTTTCCCCCCCTGTTTTATTTTAAATCGAGTCCCTTAAATTAATTTACTGTATTAATTGCCATGAATTAAAATGTATGGTCTTGTTGATTACTACGTTATTTATTTTTTCCCAGACAACTCCTCCTCTATATGACATAGAAGCAATCACCACCCCAATAGCAATGTGGAGTGGAGGACAGGACTGGGTTTCTGAACCCACAGAAATTGCACGGTTGCAACCTCGAATTACTTATCTCGTTCACGAGAAGCAGTTTCCCACGTGGAACCACTGGGATTTCATTTGGGGTCTTGATGCTGCTCCCTGCCTGTACACAGAAATACTTGCTTTAATGGAGACATTGTAAGGGAACAGTCATGGTAGGCTATGGTAGCCAAAAACCAGGAGCCTGTAGTATCTTTTCTGAGTAGAAATTTTATTAAAAGGCATAAGCTTTGGTGAGCTATAGCTCACTTCATCAGGTGCATGGAGTGGCTAAACTGTGTAGGATTTAAACTGGGATAGGGGACAGGCTATGGTGGGGAAGACAGTGGTGGGTTATGCAGATATAGGTTCCATGTGAGACAGAGTACATGTATTTTATCAGTTAACAAGTGCAATGTGTTTAAATCCCATTGTGTTTGTTGAGATCTTCAGAGATAGCTTGAAACTATTCCGTTGTAGTATAAGATTTCTTAGCGTGAATTATATTTTAAACAGAGATATTGGGCTAAGAATTATGCATCCTTACTGTTAATAAAAAATGCTTAATGCAGCATGAGATCAAAGTTAAGTTCAATTTTATACATGCCAAAACACTTATGGTACTTTCCATGGGGATTTGGGGACATATATGTCACTACAGGGGAACTTCTGTGCACCACCAAAACAGCCCTTTCACTTTCTCTTTATCCCCTTCAACTGGTGATTGGAATAGCATTGTTATTGTTGGTTGCACAGTCAGCCAGAGATTTAGACTGGATTTGGCATTTTTATCCACCTATCAAGTTCTTCCCAAAGACCTGGGATAGGCAGATGTTGTTGTTTCTTCTTCTTCTTCTTCTTCTTCTTCTTCTTCTTCTTCTTCTTCTTCTTCTTCTTCTTCTTCTTCTTCTTCTTCTTCTTCTTCTTCTTCTTCTTCTTCTTCTTCTTCTCCTTCTCCTTCTCCTTCTCCTTCTCCTTCTCCTTCTCCTTCTCCTTCTCCTTCTCCTTCTTCTTCTTCTTCTTCTTCTTCTTCTTCTTCTTCTTCTTCTTCTTCTTCATCATCATCATCATCATCATCATCTGGAATACATGTGAAAGAGGAAGAGAAAGGCAATGCAGATGGGATCCTCAAACTGATTACTATAGATCTGTGATGGAATGGAATTATGAAGGCCAAGCTCAGGGAGATAAACATTTTCTTAGCTCACCAGAACCGCGTGGGAGGAACAAGAGGATGAGACTGGCACCTCCCTGAGGAATTCACACTATTGTGGCTGGAGGACTTTGGGAACTAGAGTTTTAGAGTCTGGGAAGATTCTTGTCAGACCTAGCCCAAGGAACTCCAAGAGACAATGCCAATTCAGTCCAGCTATGTTTATTAGCTACAACTTCTAGCAAGAATCTTCCCAGACTAAAACCCTAGTTCCCAAAGTCCTCCAGCCACAACAGTGTGAATTCCTCAGGGAGGTGCCAGTCTCATCCTCTTGTTCCCCACGCGGTTCTGGTGAGCTAAGAAAATGTTTATCTCCCTGAGCTTGGCCTTCATAATTCTATTCCATCACAAGATCAGTTTGTAGACTTGCTGAGATTTTCTTTCATTGCTTAAAACTACATATATTATTATGAATTCATATGACAAAATATTAAATATGACCAAAGGATATGCAACTGGCTCTTAGATTCAGAATTGCACAAGGTATTAGGGCTGTGAAGACTCTGAAAATGATTTGGAAGATGTGCTTCAGAATTTGCATGTGAGAATCAGGCCAACAGCCAGCCTTTCCTAGGGCAGAGAGGTTGATTATATGAACAAGCAACCACCACTCAGCTTCAAGGCTGTAAAAGCACAATGGAGTCTGATGAAGTGTGGCAGGAAGAACTGCCAGGGGTACCAGATAGGATTTGCACTTTACTTTGACAAAGGGGAATGTGGCTTCATTCTAATATGAAATAAACATTCTTATTCAGCCATGCTATGTCATGCATCTGAGGCCTCACAAACCTAGAGGCCAAGCTGAGCCATGCCAAGTCAAGTGTCCTTAAAGGTCTACTGAGGCTTGCTGGGAAACTGACCACTTGATTTCCCTCTCTTACTCCTTCCACCCACCACTGTGGAAATTCTACTGACTATTAGTGCAGTGTGTTAATGCCTTGCACCACTCTCAGAACCAAGCAGTTATCAGATTAATTGGCTAGCCTGGGCTATGAATCCACTAGCCCAACAGGTGGGACAGAATCAACCACCATAAATGGCAACTGTTACAGCAGGGAACCAAGTAGACCCAGGAGTTCTTGCCAGGCAAATATGATAAGGAATCCATCAAATTTACTGTCTTCCTTTCTCAGTGCAAACTGCACATTTCTGTGAAACGTCATGGCTTCCCCCACTTTCTGTGTTTGTGTGATCAGAATGATCACAGATCCAGAAACCTGCTTTTGTGTAGAAGTTATCATTAGCCTTGTAATGAAGGAGCAGCAAAGTGGGCAACCTCCTTTCAGATTTAAGCCAACCCAGATTTTGGACAAGTAAGTGAACACTGTGGCATGCCTGAGCACTAATTTTGAAAGTTCTATCAAGGCAAGTTTGCTGCCTCCAGTAAGACTTTCAGCTAGTAGCTCAGGAAGTGGGCTGGAATGAGAGACATTTCACTGGCCAGTTCAAGAGGGACAGTCAGATGAAACAGAAGATGAGAAATTCATCAAGGCACCTCATTAAACCACTCTTGCTTGAACATTGATGGAAGACTCAAAGAATTGAGAGTCAGGGCAGGAAAGAAATACATCACTAGTGACATTGACACGCTCATCTCTTTCCTTCAGCTGCACATCAAAACTTAAGGCATGAAGTTTGAAACAAGCAGTAGTCCACTGATTACTTAAGACAAGCCAGTTTTGTCTTACCAAGAAGAGGGCTTCTGTTAAGTGGGATTCTGAAATCCAAAAACTTTTCTTCTACTCAGAGAACTGCTCACCTCTCAATCCATCCTTTCTCCTCCAGATCCTATCTGCATTTTTGTTGTTATGGCTGATACCTCTAATGTCATAATAAAGTTTCCTCTGTACAGGGAGTGTTTTCTTCCCTATGTTAGAATGGGAAATATTTTCATATGTATGTATATAATAGTTTGGGTTTTGCAACCACTGTAAGATGTAATTGTTTTCGCAGAAGAAATTAATCTCTGCACAGATTGATCACGTGCACGCAGTGAATCTCAGCTTTTAGATTTTAGAGTCTAGTGAGTAGGCACCATACAGATTATTGTAATAAACAAATAAATACGGGAAACTTTTGGGGCATGCTAGTAAATCAAATTATGGCTTTCACAGAGACATACTGCTGTGAAAAAAGGATAAACTCGTCATCCCAGCGGCTTAGGTGACAAACAAGTATGATTATATAGGCTGTAAATAAAATAGGCTATTTTATTTTATAAGCCTCAGTGTCATCACAAAAATTACATATTTAGAAATGGAGCCAATGACAGCATAGGACATATGAGCTGGAACAGAGCTCATTGGTTCCAACTCCCTGCTCAGTGCAGGAAGCCACTAAAATATGCCTGAAATAGAGCCATCCAGCCCTGATTTGAAAATTTCCACAGAGGAAGGATCTATTATTCTTCTAGGAAGACTATCTCACTGCTTTTACCATCAGATGTTGCTACTGCTGTTCCTACTGTTATTCCACTTGGTTACACAGTCTGCTTGTTTTTACAGCAAAGCTTATTAATGCATGATACAACATGATTTTTTTTTTTTTTAATTCAGCCAGCTTGTTGGAGTGCTCAGAGAGAATGACTGGCCCAAGGTCACCCAACTGGCTCTCATGCGTAAGTGAGGACTAGAACCTGGCTTTCTCTGCTCCTAGTTCAGCATCTCACCACTACACCATACTGGCTTTCAGCTCTTATCATCAGGATATTTCTTCTAATATTTCTTTTACTTTCAGCCCATTGGTTCTTGTTCTGTCCTTGGTTTCATTACAGAACAGGGCTATCCCCTCCAACACACAAAGCCTTTAGATGGTGTAGACCTCTATCCTATCTTCCCTTAATCTTATTTTTTTACAAGCTAAATGTGCCCAGATCCTTTTCATAGATTTTCATAGATTTCTAGACCTGTAGTCAGTCTGGAGGCTTTTTTTGAACTTACTCCATTTTCTCCATATCCCCTTTAAAGTGTGGTGCCAAGAACTTAATATCATATTTGAAATGTGGTTGAACCAGTATAGATGTCAGTTGCATTACTATCTCCTTTGATCTGGATGCAATGTTTTTATAAATACAGTTCAAGATTGCATCAGTATCACATTTACCTATTACCAACCTAAAATAGGTTAGTCATCTGAATTTGAATCTGTACAAAAACTTCAGACATGATTGATTCATTAAAGTCAAATTAGATGTATAATTTGCTAAGAGAAGTTGCCATGAACTAGATTGTTAACATTTATTTTTAGTTACGTTTTGTTCTTTATCTCTGAATTCAAATAATTATGGAGCTATTAAGGAGGAGAGAAGACCACACAATAACCTTATTGCATCATGTTGCATCATGCTTCCTTAATTCAAACACTCCCAATTCCTGGAGTCATGCAGTTGCCAACTGAAACTGGAAAGAGTGCAACATTTTTAAAGAGGCTCCGACAGGAATGGCAAGCATGTCTATGTCCCTTCTGAAGCACCTTTTCTAGTTCAGATATGAATAGCTGCATATCGCTATAACATTGCTATTCATTTTTCCACCAATACATAGGGATGAAAATTGGTGTCATCAAAACATTTCACTTAAGAGTTTTTGATTGATTGTTTATGTGTCATCAAATCTGTGTCAACTCTTAGTGACCACACAGATAGATTTTCTCCATGTTGTTCTGCCCCTAACCTGGTCTTTCAGGTCTTTCAATGGTGCACTCATCACCTCTGTAACTGAGTCCATCCACCTTGCTGCTGGTCATCCTCTTCTCCTTCCTTCCACCTTTCCCAGCATTAGAACCTTCTCCAGAGAGCTAGGTCTTTGTATAATGAGAACTCAATAATCAATTTGTTTGTTTTCTTGACTCTCCATGGCATTCTCAGGAGTCTTCTTCAATATCACCATTCCATAGTGTCAATACTCATTTTATCCTGCTTCTGACCAACTTTCACTTCCATAGAGTGTCACAGGGAATAGCACTACTTGCATGATTCTGATCTTTGCAAGTACAGACAGATCATGGCATCTGAATATCTTTTCCAAGGTGCTCTACCGAGTGCCAGTCTGTGGCATGTTTCTTGACTCCTTGTTCCTTTACCATTGATGGTTGATTCTTAAAGGCAGAAGCTATCCACCACTTCAATAATTTCATTGTCAGTTCTAAGTTTGGTTGTTTTACCTGTTGTCATTAGTCTGGTCTTCTTTATATTTAATCTTAGTCCCATTTTTTCATTGTTTTTATTGACTAAGAGCCTGCAGATCTTTTACATTTTCAGCTATCAGAGCAGCGTCATCAGCACAGCGCAGATTATTGATGTTTCTTCCACTAATTTAAAAACCACACAAATGCTCTTCCAATCCAGCTTCCCTTAAAATATATTCAGCCTATAGATTGAATAAATAAAGGGAGAGTATACTGCCGTGTCTTACTCCTTTGCTAACCTGAATCCAGTGTGTTTGCCTAGTTTTGTCTGGATTGCGGTTTCCTGACCTGTATATGGGTTTTCCATGAGGACAATGAGATGTTCTGGGATTCCCATTTTTCTAAGCATATTCCAGTCAAACCTAAGAGTTTACCTAGCATTAAGTAAAGTTGGTGGTGGTGGGGAAGAATGTACTCTTGTTTCACATCTCCTAAGGAAGGCAATATTATGGAGCTAAGGATGTGCAAGAGCGGATGGTGATCAATAAAGTTGATCCCTAGACATTGCATCAAAAGGTGTTTGAAATAGACAAAAAAGGTACAAAGACTCACCTTGGCATACTCATATACTTCTCAACCAGATGTTGGAAGTCTAATCCCTGAGCTAATGAGAACTTCCCACCTTACAAACAGCTTCTCTCAGTATATTGTCCTGTTCCATCCAGTCTAATATCTCTCGTAGAGCTACTTTCTATATGGTTTGCTAATAATTCTAAGTAGAGTGATTATCCTGCAGTGAGCAGAATCAGAGAGCTTGTTCTTTTTTCCAAACTAAATCAGAAGTATTCTGTTCCTTCACAATGGCTTTGCCCTAACAGCATTCTAGAATATTGTATGAGAAAAAATTGTTACCACCACAAAAATGGTAGAGATTACATGTAGAATATTCAGCAAAGGGCTCTTTCTCTGGGACACCTGAGAAAAGAAAATCTCAGAAATGTTCTCAATCAGGCATCATCTGAGATCATTTAGTTCAACCCTATTGTCAAGTAAATAATATATTAATAATTTTTAAAAATTTATATTTCAAATTTAGTCACCACCCATCTCACTCAAGAGTGACTCTGGGTGGTTTATAGTAAAGCAAGAATAAGTATTAATTAAAATACAATAAAAAACCATGTTCATACATAAATAATGGCTTCTAAGATACTGATAGCAAATAACAGTTATGGGAGCATCTTCAAGGTGCCAGCCATCCCCAGGGTTGGTAGCCTCTCTTCTCACCCAACACGAGTTGGCAGAGCCAGGTCTTCACCCCTTTCTGGAACGTTGGGAGAGTAGGGGCCCACCTCCCCTCTCTCTGGGGGTAGAGTATTCCATAGGGTGGGGGCAATGGCAGAGAAGGGTCTCCATCTGGGCCCTGCCAGTCGACATTCTTTCATCAATGGGGTCCGTAACATACCTTCTCTGCCTGACCGGGTGGGACGGGTCGATATAATGGAGATAAGATTGTCTCTCAGGTTACCCGGTCCCATGCCATGTAGGGCTTTAAAGATGATAACCAACACCTTGAATTGGACCCAGAAGCAAACTGGCCCCCAGTGCAGTTCCCATGGCAAAGGTGTAACATGTGCCATCCTTGGGGCACCCAATATTGCCCATGCAGCCGCATTTTGAACCAGCTGTAGTTTCTGGATACTCTTCAAGAGTAGCCCCATGTACAGCATATTGCAATAGTCTATACGGGAGATGACTAGGGCATGAGTGACCAGAGGGCCTCCTGATCCAGGAAAGGGTATAACTGACGCACGACATGTAGTTGAGCAAAGGCCCTCCTGGCCATGAATGCCATCTGCTCCTCGAGCAGGAGTTGTGAATCCAGGAGGACCCCAGATCATGCACTAGGTCTGTCTGGGACAGTGCCACCCCATCCAGAACCAAAGATGGTAAACTCCAAGGTACAGAGGAGCCCCCAACCCACAGCCACTCTTTCTTACCAGAAGCCTGTTGCACCCGATCCAGATCCCCACAGCCTCCAGGCACCGCTAAAGGGTGGTCACAGCACCACTCAAATCACCCAGGATGGAGATCTATAACTGGGTATCATCTGCATATTGATGATACCACATCCCATGGTTTGGATGATCTCACCCAATAGTTTCATATAGATGTTAAAAAGGAGAGGGGAGAGTACGAAACTCTGCAGCTCACCACAAAGGAGGGGCCATGGGCCCGGCATCACGAATTTTCCTCCCGGGGAGCCAAAATCGGACATTCCGCAAAAGTCTCTGCAAAACCGTTTCTTAGCATAAAATTCCACCCCGAATCTTGTCCTGCCCTCTGTTTTTGAATTTGGGTGCAACTTTTTTTCAGCCCTCCTGCCTGCGTTCCTACTGCCAGCATCCCGAATTATCCTCCCCAGGGGCCAAAATCGGCCACTCCGCAAAAATCTCTGCAAAACAGTTTCTAAGCATAAAATTCCACCCCGAATCTTGTCCTGCCCTCCATTTTTGAATTCAGGTGCAATTTCTTTTCAGTTCCCTGGCCTGCGCGCCTACTGCTGGCATCCCAAATGATACTCCCGGGGAGCCAAAATCAACCCTTCCGCAAAACTCTCTGCAAAACCGTTTCTAAGCAGGAAATTCCACCCCGAATGTCGTCCCGCCTGCCGTTTTGGAATTCAGGTGCAACTTTTTTTCAGCCCTCTGGCCCGCATGCCTACTGCCCTGGGGGAGCGAAAATTGGCCGTTCCACAAAACTCTCTGCAAAACTGTTTCTAAGGATAAAATTCCACCCCGAATCTCATCCAGTCCTCCGTTTTTGAATGCCTCCCAGGGAGCCAAAATCAGCCGTTTCTCTACGGAGGAAATTACACCCCGAATCTCATCCCGTCCTCAGTTTTTCAATTCGGGAGCAACTTTTTTTTGCCCCCTGGCCTACTGCCGGCATCACAAATTTTCCACCCGGTGTCAGGTTCAGCCCAAAGAACTCCCTGAGACAGCGCAGATACAGTTCTGTTGTGTTTATTAGCTTCCACCTCAAGACAGAATCTCTCGAGACTGAATCTAACTTCCAAAGGCAGCAAGGCACAACACCATGAATTCCTTAGGGTGGTGCCAGTCTCATCTTTTTATACTTCCCACACTCCTGTTGAGTGCTAAGGGAATGCTTATCTCCTCAAGCGCGGCCTTCATCCAACCATTCCTTCACACCTGGGGAGCCAAAATCGGCCATTCCGGAATGCTCTCTGCAAAAGAGTTTCTAAGCATAAAATTCCACCCCTAATCTCATCCTGCCCACCGTTTTTTTTAATAGTATTTTATTGAAATTTTTAAGATTACAAAGTTAAGAGTTAGAAGTGAAAAAGAAAATTGAAAATACAAATTATAAAGAAAAGGAAAAGAAAAGGTGAGATAAAGTAAAAGAAAAAGAAAAAAGACATGAAAAATAGATAGCTTCCAATCTATCTCTGGTTTTAAGAATAATATAAGTGTCATAAGTGCTAGTTTTTAATGCATTAAGTAGGAATAATTCTTTGTCAAAGAATATCCCATTACATTTATAATCTAATCTTCAAATCCCCATGTAAGCTTCACCCACCTGCATTTTGCAAATAGTCCATCAATGGTTTCCATTCTTTAAGGTAATAATTATTTGAATTTTCTTTTAATGAACAAGTCAGTTTATCATTTTCTGCCATTTCCATCAGTTTTAACAACCATTCTTGTATTGTTGGTAGTGTCTGGGTTTCCCAAAATTGTGCATGAAGAAGTCTTGCTGCGATAATCATGTATTGAATAATTCTAATAAGATGTTTTCCTATTTGGAAATCCATTATCCCCAACAGGAATAATTCTGGTTTAAATGGAATCTGTATTTGTAGTATGCTCTGCATCAAGGTTTGTATTTAAGTCCAGAATTTCTTTGCATTTTTACATGTCCACCACATGTGATAAAACGACTCTTCTTGTTGGTTACATTTCCAACAAACGTTGGAAATTGTCCCATACATCTTTGATAGTCTTTGGGGTGTCATATACCATCGATACATCATTTTATAAAAAATTTCTTTTAAATTATAACATAAACTAAATTTTAATCCTTTAGACCACATATTTTCCCATTGGTGCATATGTATATTATGTCCAATATTTTTTGCCCATTTAATCATGCATTCTTTAACTTGTTCTTCAACCATTTCTTCTCTCAACAATAATTTATACATTTTTGCTATTAAGTGTTCATCTGTTTCACATAATTGAATTTCAAATTCTGATTTATTCTGTTCAAATCCAAAGTCTTTTTATCGATTTTAAATTTTTCTTTATATTGCATATAAGAAGGCCATTGAAAAGTATGTCCTTCTAAAACCAATTGCTCTTTTGATTTAATTTTATATTCTCCTTGTTCTTTTTCTAATAAGTCTTTGTATCTCATCCATTTGTTTTTATCTCTTGTTTCAGTTCTATAGAAAGCTTCTTGTATAGAGGTCCACATCAGCATCTTAGGGCATAAAAGTGGTCTACATTTAGTCCAAACTTTTAATAAAGATCTTCTGATATAGTGGTTTTTAAAGTCCACATTAACTTTAACTTTATCATACCACAAATATCCGTGCCATCCAAATCTCAAATTGTGACCTTCCAAATTTAATAATTTTATCATTTCTCAAGGTAATCCATTCTTTAGGCCATACTAAACAGCAAGCTACATAGTACAATTTCAAATCAGGAAGACCCAAACCGCCTCTTTCTTTCACATCTTGCAAAACTTTATATTTTATTCTTGGTTTTTTCCCTTGCCATATAAACTTAGAAATATCGCGTTGCCATTGTTTAAAGGGTGCTTCTGAAGTCAATATTGGAATTGTCTGGAAAAGATATAAAATTCGTGGCAAAATATTCATTTTGATCACCAATATTCTTCCTAATAATGACAATTGTAACTTTTCTCATCGGTCTACATCTTTTTTAATATCTGTCCAGAGTGGAACATAATTATTCTGAAATAAACCAGCATTCTTAGATGTCAGATATACTCCCAGGTATTTTATTTTTTCCTCTATTGTAAATCCAGTTATTTCATTCAGTTTCTTCTGTTGGTGGAAATCCATATTTTTAGTTAAAACCATTGTTTTTTGTATGTTTACTTTGAACCCTGCTAACGACCTGAAATCTCTCAATTTTTGCATTAATGACTCAACCCCCTCCAACAGGTTTTCTAAAGTAATGACTAGGTCATCAGCAAAGGCTCTTAACTTATATTCTTTTTTTTTAACTCTTATTCCCAAAATGCTATCATCTTTTCTAATATCTCTAAGTAATACTTCTAAAACCAATATACATAATAATGGAGACGGGGCATCCTTGTCTCATACCTTTTTGAATTTCACATGGTCTAGTAAAGTCTCCATTAACAATTATTTTTGCAGTTTGTGGTATATATATTGATTTAATCCATTTAACAAAGTTTTCCCCAAATTTCATAGAATCCAAAACTTTAAACATAAAGGGCCAATTTAAATTGTCAAAGGCTTTTTCAGCATCCAAAAATATCAAAGCTGCTTGTTTTTCATAATGTTGTTCCAGGTATTCTAATATATCCAAAACATTTCGAATGTTATCTCTAATTTGTCTTTTTGGTAAAAATCCTGCTTGATCCTGATGGATAAATTTTACAAGAATATTCTTCATTCTTTCCGCTAAAATTGTTGTAAATATCTTATAGTCATTGTTAAATAGAGATATTGGTCTATAACTCTTTGTCAAGGTCAAATCCTGTTGATCTTTTGGAATCAAGGTAATATGGGCTTCTTTCCAAGTTTCTGGCATTACTCCTGTGTCCAAAATTGAATTCATAGTCATTTGTAAAGGAAGGCAAAGCTCCTCCTCAAAATATTTATAGTAAGCCGCTGATAAACCATCTGGGCCAGGTGCTTTTCCACAGTTAATTTTCTTAAAGGCAGTTGACATTTCCTCTAATGTGATGGGATCATTAAGTAATTTTCTCTGTTGATCAGTAAGAATAGGTAATTTTTGTTTAGGCAGATATTTATCAATATCATCTAAATGAACATCTTGTTTTTTATATAATGATGAGTAGTAACAGAAAAAGGCCTCTTGAATGCCTGCATTATCCATTAAAGCTTTCCCCTCATGTTGTATTTTAGAAATTAATCTTTTCTGTCTTTGTTTACGCAATTTATAAGCTAGCCATCTACCTGGTTTATTCGCAGATTCAAAATATTTCTGTTTCGCAAATTTCAATTGAATTTCTAATTCTTGTATCAACATTGACATTTGTTTTTGTAAAAATTTAATTTGTGTATTCAAAGTCTCATCCAATGGATTGTTCCTCATCTCAATCTCTTTATTTTTAATTTCATCTAAAATCAATTGCATCTTCTCTTGTTTTTTTCTTTTCAACTGGGCATTATATTGAATGAAATAACCTCTCATATAAGCCTTGCTAGCATTCCAAAGTCTGTATATTAGTGACTTCATTCATATTCAATTGAAAAAACTCTCTTATCTTTTTTTTACAAATATCTACTATTTCGTTTTTCTGTAAAATTGTCTCATTTAATCTCCATCGAAATGTACTCTTTTCCCCTTTAATAGTCAATTTAACAGGATTATGGTCTGAAAAGGTCTTAGGTAATATTTCAACTTTAGTAACATCCATCATCAAAGTTTTAGAAATCAAAAACATATTTATTCGAGAAAAGGACTTAAATCTCTCAGAATAATATGTATATTCTTTGGAATTTCCATTTAAAAGTCTCCAAATATCTTGTAAATCCAACATGTCTTTCAAATCAAAGAATGTTTGAGGAAGTTTTCCTTGTTTAAGTCTCAGTCCCTTTGGGGACTGTTTGTCTTCCATTAGGGAAATCACCCCATTCCAATCACCCATAAGGCACCAATTCTCATATTGTAAGTCCATCAGTTTGTCCATCAAAGTTTTATAGAATATCCCTTTATCAACATTTGGGGCATATAGTCCAACAAGTAGTGTTTTGACCCCTTGTATACTAATTTCAACTGCCACATATCTTCCTCCATCATCGGTCAAAATCAGTTGTGGATTCAATTTTGATTGTATATACAAAACAACTCCTTTAATCTTTTTTGGTCCAGCCGACATAAATTCTTCTCCAATTTGTTTCCGAACCAAATACTTAATATCTTTTGTCTCTTGCAGACATGTGTCTTGCAGACAATGTGTCTCTTGCAGACAAATTATATCCAAATTCAGTTTCTTTAAAAAATAAAAAAAATTCTTTCTTTTTTGAGCGGCATTTGCTCCATTTATATTCCAAGTTAAATATTTGTAATTCATAAGTATATTTATATTAAAGTTTTTTATAATCCACTCCAGAAGCCCCAAGTTTTGTTAAGTCCACACTGGTTTCGATGTCTTCTGCAGTCTTTTCTTTTTCTTTTTCTTCTATTTCTTTATGGGCATTGCAAAAGTCTGCCTTATATTTTTCCAAAAAAGCTTCTGCCTTTAAAACAGAATTTATTCTAAATCTTTGCTCTTTATACATAAAGGATACTCCTTCTAATCTCTCCCATCTAAAAGAAATACCATGTTCCTTTAATTTATCTGTGAAGAAGGAGTAGTCCTTTCTTTTTCTCAAGATTCTTAAAGGTATTTCTTTTAAGATAATCACCTTTTTACCTGCAATACTCAATCCATCGTTATAATGTTTTTTCAAGATTTGTTCTCTTGTGACCTTCCGTACAAAATGAATTAGTATATCTCTTGGGATCTTTTTTTCTCTAGCATAACGTGAATTGACTCTATAAACTTTGTCTATTTCAGAATTTAAATCTTGTTCTTCCATCTCTAAAAATTGTGCTAATGCGGTAGTAATAAATTTTCTTACATCTTCCCCAGAATTTTCTGTTACTGATCTCAATCTCAGTATGAATTCTTTCTCCCTCATTTCTGCTAATGCAATAGCATCCAGGTTTCGATCAATATCTTTAGTAACTGCTTCTGACTTAATTTCTAACAACTGTACCTGTCCTTGAGTTTTCTTGAGATCAGTTAACAAATCATCCACCACATCTTTCACCTTTTGAACCTCAGTTCTAAATTCTTGAGTCAATTCCTTCTTTAAATTGTCTATTTTTTCACTCATGTTTGTGTCTCTTTGGTCCATCTGGTGGCTTAAGGCAGCAATTGCATCTAGTACTTTTTTCATGTCTCCACCCCCCTCAGCCAGTTCTGTAAAAGTTCTTGTTGATTCTCCTTCCTTTTCTTGATCCTTCTTCCCTCTTAAGGCCATTGTAAGCAGTAGAATGTTCAAGATCTTCAAAGAACAACAATTATAATCCAATAGCAACAGCTTTCTTCCAAGTTCTCTAACAACACAGCAGTTATAATCCCAGCTATAGAAAGCTGACTCTTATTGTTCCCAAATATAGATAATAAAATATATAAACATCTCAGTTCTCAAGCTTTTAAGTTCAACGTAGAGAAAAGGGAAAACTCAGCTATAAAAATCCAACAGCAGTTTCATAATCCAATATATGTTTATGAGCCAAAAAAAAGCAAAAAAGAAAAAAAAGAAATTTTTTTAATCCCATAAAAAAGGCAAACCATTAACAATTTATAAAATCCTCTATTTAAAATCCATAAAACATTTCCATATCATAGCAAAGTCCATTTGTCAATTTCCACCCATTACGTTCCATGACAGAGAATAAAAAGATAACTCACCAGCATCTAGAAGTGTAGTCCAGAGATAGATCTTAGATATTAATAGAACAAAAAAGAAAAGAATTTTTTTTTGTTCTATTAATACCCACCCACCATTTTTGATTTCGGGTCCAACTTTTTTTTGGCCCCCCCAGCCCACGCATCTACTGCCGGCATCACAAATTTTCCTCCCGGGGAACCAAAAACGGCCGTTCCACCAAAGTTTCTGCACATCCGTTCCTAAGCATAAAATTCCACCCTGAATCTCGTCCCACCCTCCGTTTTTGATTTCGGGTGGAACTTTATTTCTGCCCCCTGGCCCTACTGCCGGCATCACGAATTTTCCTCCTGGGGAGCCAATATTGGCCATTCCGGAAAAGTCTCTGCAAAACTGTTCCTAAGCATAAAATTCCACCCCAAACCTCATCCCGCCCTCCATTTTTTATTTCGGGTACAACTTTTTTTCTGCCCCCCAGGCCGCTTGCCTACTGCCGGTGTCACAAATTTTCCTCCCGGGGAACCAAAATCGGCCGTTCCGCAAATGTTTCTGCAAAACCGTTCCTAAGCATAAAATTCCACCCAGAATCTCGTCCTGCCCTGTTTTTGATTTTGGGTGCAACTTTTTTTCTGCCCCCCGGCCCGCGCACCTACTTCCGGCATCATGAATTTTCCTCCTGGATAGCCAAAATCGGCCGTTCCGGAAATCTCTATGCAAAACAGTTTCTATGCATAAAATTCGATCTCAAATCCCATTCCGCCCTCCATTTTTGAATTGGGGTGCAACTTTTTTCCAGCCCCCTTGCCCACAGCCGTACTGGCGGCCTTATGCTCCCTATCAACACTGATTGGGGCCAACCCTGGAGGAAGGAAGTGAACCAACACAAAACTGTGCCACCCACCCCCAACTCTCCAAGCTGATCCAAAGTTTACCATGCTCAGTGGTATTGAAAGATGCTGACAGGTCAAGAAAAGCAAGGATGGATGTACCACCCCCATTCTGCTCCCACCAGACATCATCCAAATGTGTGACCAATGCTGTTTCTATCCCATATCCATGCCTGAAGCCTGACTGAAAAGGGTCCAGATAATCTGTTTCCTCCAGGATCCTCTGGAGCTGCAATGCCATCACCTTCTCAACCACATTTCCTAAAAAGGTGAGGTAGGAGACTGGGTTTAAATTGTCCAGTATGGTAGAATCCAGCGATGGGTTCTTGAGGAGGGCATACACTAGTGTCTCCATAAAGGCAACTGGAAACTTTCCTTCCCTCAAGGATACATTTACCATCACCTGGACCCACCCTCTCATCACCTCATGAGCTGCCTTAACCAGCCAGGAGGGACATGGATCTAATTGACAAGTGGTGGTATTTACAGCCTGGAGGATGATGTCCACTTCCTCAGGTTCAACAGGATCAAACTGTTCCCAGATAACAGGGTAAGTATCTACCCCAAGCATCTCCACAGGCCATGCCAGACGCTTGGTATCCAACTGGGAACAGATTTGAGCGATTTTATCCTCCAGATGCCCCGAAAACTCTTCTGCATGGCTTTGCAGGTGGACTACTGGGCCACCTTTCCCAGAAGAGATCAAGTGATCTTAAACAGGGCCACTGGTTGGCAGATGCAATAAGAGTGGAGAAATATTGATTTTTTGCCTCTCTTACTGCTACGAGGTAGGTTTTAATAGTGGCTCTAGCCTGTGTTCAGTCGGGTTCAGTCCTTGTTTTCCTCCACTCTAGACATCTCTTAATCCTTCTCAGGACCCTCAACTCCTCCGTATACCATAGGGAGTATCAGGGTTGCTGCATCAAGAGAGGTTGCATGGGCACGATCTTGCCCAAGGCCTCAGCCACCTTCCAATTCCAAGTGGCGGCCACGGCGTCTGCTGAACCATGCAGCAAATCCTTGGGTATAATCCCCAGCTCCCTTTGGAACCCCACTGGGTGAACCAATTGAATGGGTTGCACCTTCCTGCAGAGGGGGTTAGTATAAGAGAATCTCAATGCCACCAGGGTGTGATCTGACCATGACAAGGGGGACAGATTTAACTCCCCCTTCAGGTCACATTGCCAGTGCTCTGACAAGAAAACCAAGTCCAGTGTGAGGCCACTGTCCCAAGTCAGGTTGTGAATAATCTGGGAAAGGCCCATGGCCACCATGGTGGCCATGAACTCCCAAGCCACCTCTGAGGCATGCCCCAGGGATAGCAGGTTAAAGTCCCCAGAACCATAAGTCTGGGGAATTCCACTGCCAACCCTGAGACAGCTTCCAGTAGCTCAAGCAGGGAGGTTGCTATGCAGCAGGGAGGCTGGTACAGTAGCAACAATCCCAACTGTTCTTGAGAGCCCAACTTCAGGAATAGGGTCTCACAACTGGCCACTTATGGAGCAGTGCCCCTGAAGGCCAGCAGAGATTCCCGGATGACAACTGCTACCCCTCCTCCCCTGCCCTGGGGTCTCAGATGGTGCCATACCATGAACCTTCAGGGCCCAGTCAGGTCTTGGTTAGAAATACTAGGTCTGCCCAGTCCTCAGTGATCAAATCACATATAAGGGGGGCCTTGTTGTTAACTGACCTGGCGTTACAAAGCATCAGCCAAAAGCCAGAGCCTCCATGGGTCTGCTATCCGGGGCCTGGGTCTGAGTACAGAGGGCTGGAACATGCCACCAGTAATCAACACTGTGGCCACCTTCCCTGAGAATTGCCTGCCCTCTGACTCCCATCGTAACATCCCCTCCCCATCACCATCTGAATAGTGTAATCCACCTTAAACTCCCCAGAGCTTCCATTTCCCCCCAATCCTGGGCCTCTGTTTTCCCTTGTTAGGGGATCCCTCCATCCAACCATATGTCAACAAATACACCTAATCAATTGAAGGGTGGTAGCAGGTTCCCCAGCACATCAGCTCTCATTCTCAGTGGTGACTGGAACACTAACCCCCAGCCCCTTCACCACTGTGCCCGCTTTACTGGCCCCTCTCATTAATCAGCAGGAGGCACCTGACCCCTTCTCTTCTCTTCCCTCCCCAATTCCCACTTGGGAAGCAAGTGTCCTCACCACACTCATGCACTCATACACACACACACACACATCTACCCTCAGACTCCCCTACCTGTCTCTCACACTAGGGAGGGAGTCCCAACTCTCACACACTGGAGGGACCCCCACACACTTCTGTCCTCTCTAGACAGGCTAGAGGGCACCAGTTTGGTCACCACCTAGGCTGTTCCTCATGCTGCACTGCCATTGAATTGGCTCCTCAGGTCACTCAGCTGCTCTACTGCCACCCAGCCAGCGATCCAGCCACCTTCCAGGCCCCCTATGCTTCACTCAGGCTGTTGCATTCAGTACTTTGGCCATTGCTGCTGGTCTTCAGGCCTTCATCACTGCCCGGGAACCAAACAGGCCAGTTTTCAGGCCTTTTGGGCCCACTGAGGCCACCACTGCTGCCCGGGCGCCGGCTTACAAGCCAGATTTCAGGCCGATTTCCAATGGTCCTGGTTCTCTGGCTGTCGCCACTGGTCCTGTTTGAGCTGCCACTATCACTCCAGTGGCAGCCCAGCCAATTTTTGGCCATTTGAGTTGCCCAGGCTGCTGCAGCCCAGGCCTCTCTTTGGGCTGCTCGTTGCTCACTGTGCCACCTGACACAGGTACAGTTTGTAAGTATTCTCACAGGGTTAATAAAACACTTTGGATACATTATTTCAATAACTCTTACAATCACCATCATCATTATCCCTAACTTGTAGGGGTGGCTTGCTAAGATGACCTAACAATACCATGTTTAAAGTGATGCTCTCAGGGTAGACAAAACCCCAGCTTTCTCGGGCATTATATGTGCACAGTCTTGCTCACTGGATTTCCTGCCCTAGTATTATTTTCCTCCCTCTCTCAGTCTACTCATGTTGGGCATCTTGAATTCTAGGATAGCCTCTAAGCCGCCTGATGTAGCACAGAATACGGAAGTCCTCCAAGATTGTATCTTCAACTAAAGTGTCTTTTGGTGGTGCCATAACAGAGAAATGACAACCCAGATAGCCTTGCATCAAAACAGAGCCTTAGTTAGCTTGGGTTTTAAGTGCCAAAAAATAATGAGAAGTGGCTCGTAACTGGGGAAAGGGACATGCTGAACTAATTGCTCTCCCCCTGAATCAGCTATATTAGAATCTTGCTGTTCAAACTTGGCTAAAAACTTTGCTGGTTTCACAAAGAAATAAAGGAAAAAAAGGTGTATATGGAAGATTCAAAGAGAGTTGAAGCAGCACCTTCATTCATTAATGAAGAAGAAAGAATGGAGGACAAGGATCTTCAGAGAGGGCAATTGAATATTGTTCTAGCCAAGACCTAGATGTTGATCTTTGTTATTCCATCCAACAACTGATGGAGTAACTCAAGCAAGAATTAAAGTTAGAATTGTACCTTTATACATCAATTATCCAATAGCAGCATACATTGCATCATCTCTCTTTTCAACTTCCTTTCAGCCATAATGACTCAGCACAATTGCTGACTAAATGACAAAGCACTTTTTCTATTGGCTACTATTCTGGTTTGTAAATTTTGATGTGTATTTTACAAACATCAACAAGAATGGGATAAATCAACCACATCCGCCCAGGGTGTAAGTTCAGCTATTTATTTATTTACCTATCACATTTATATAGTTGCCCATCTCGCAATAAAGTGATTCTAGGTGGCTTACAATAAAAACAATCATAACATCCAAATGTTAAAAACTACAATTAAAAGACATCAACAATATTATTAACAACAAGATAGTGGAGAGAACTGATGTCAAAAACAATGCAGCCATCTATCACATCACCATTTCCTTGAGATTCCCCAGGCCTGCTGACACAGCCATGTTCTAAGGGACTTCTGGAAGGATATCAAGGTTGGGGCCAATCTCACCTTAGAGTGGGTGCCATGGCAGAAAAGGCCCACCTCCTGGGTCTCGCCAGACAGTACCAGCAGCATACCACTTCTGCCAGACCTACTGGATGGGCAGATGTAATCAGGTGGGCAGATGTAATCAACTCAAACAACCCAGCCCCGTGCCATGAAGATCTTTAAAGGTCAAAACCAGCACCTTGAATTGGACCCGGAAGCAAACTGGCAACCAGTGCAGCTTGCGGAGCAGAAGTATAATGTGTGCTGTTCTAGGGGCACACAACTTTCATGCCACTGCATTTTGCACCAGCTGAAGCTTCTGGATACTCTTCAAGGGCAGTCTCATGTAAAGCACATTACAGTAGCCTATCTGGGCGGTGACCAGGGCATGAGCGACTGTGAGCAGAGCTTCCCGGTCGAGGAATGTTGGGCATCTGATGCACAACATGAAGTTGTGCGAAAGCCCTCCTCGCCATGACTGCCACCTGCTCTTTGAGTAGGAGTCACGCATCTAGTAGGACCCCCAAGTTGCATACCTGGCCTGTTTGGGGCAGTGCAACCACATCCAGTACCAAAGGTGGCATAGCCCCTGAGTCAGAGGCCCCAAAACCCAGAGCCACTCAATCTAGCAAGGGTTCAGCTGAAGCCTGTTTTCCCCATTCAGGTCCCCAGAACCTCTAGGCACCAGGATCAACAGCACTGCTTAGGTTGCCAGGAGCAGAAAGGTACAGCTGGGTATCATCAGTATACTGGTGATACCTCACCCCATGGTGACGGATGATCTTACCCAGTGACGACATGTAGATGCTGAATAGGAGAAGAGCCTGAACCCTGCGGAACCCCACAGAGCGGGTGCCGAGGGTGGGGTCTCTCCTCTTCAGTCATCACTGATTGGAATCAACCTCAGAGAAAGGAGGAGAACCAGCACAGTACAGCGCTGCCCACCCCCAGTCTCTGGAGCCAGTCCAGAAGAACACCATGGCCTATGGTATTGCAGGCTGCTGACAGGTCAAGCAGAGCAAGGATGGTTGAACAACCCCCATCCCACTCCTGCGAGAGATCATCTAAAAGTGTGACCAATGCCATTTCTGCCCTATACCCAGCCTTGAATCCCGACTGAAGGACGGGAGGACGCTTCATCTAGAGTCCTCTGAAACTGCTGCATGACCACCTTATCAATCCTCTTCCCTAAAAAGGGAAGGTTAGATACTGGATGAAAATTGTCCAGTATGCTGGGATCCAGCAATGGTTTCTTGAGGAGGAGGCAGACCAATACCTCCTTAAGGGGTGGAGAAACAACCCTCTTGCTCAAGGAAGAATTCAGCACCACTAGACCCCACCCACACAATACTTCCCTGGCAGCTTTAGTTAGTTAGGAGGAGCATGGATCTAGAGAGTAGGTGGCTGAGCTCACAGTCATAAGGATCCTCTCCACTTCTTCAGGTCCAACGGATTCAAACCTTTATACACACAAGAGATTTCAAGCTCATACTGAAGAATTTATAAAATGAGGGATAAGATATGAACAGGAAGTTCCATTTATGTTCAGACTTCAAGGAGATTGAGATTATTTCCACTCTCTTCAAAATAACCAGAACTTTGATAGAGTTAAAGAAAACTCCAGGAAAAATTAACAGAAAAATTCTCTATCTTGTCATATGAATTTCAGCGGTAGCATCGCATAACAAAGAAATTAAGAAGATAGGAAAAGAAAGCTATTGGTTAAACTTATTTGCTGATGATTTCATTCTAACTCTCTCAAATCCTGGGGATTCTGCAAAATATATTAAGATGGAGATGAAGGAATTTGCAAAGGTATCAGGTTTAGTAGTGAATTTTCAGAAGTCTTAGCTAATGTTCCTTCACACACCACATTCAATGCAGAAAGAGATATCTAGTAACTTAAATATACCAGTGGCATGTCAATCTTTCATATACTTAGGAATGAATGCTATTAAAGTAATAATAAATTATTTGAAAATAACCATATTCTTATTTGGAAGAAAATTAAAAAAGAAATAAAAGGTGGCATAAGAAATATTTGAATATAGCAGGATGAATTGCAGCTATTAAAATGATGGTATTTTCAAAACTAACTTTTTATTTCAAGTCTTACTGGTCAAAATTCCAGAAAAATGCTTTAAAAATATGGCAGAGAAAAAAAAACAATACTAAAAGATTGAGGGGTAAGAGGAAATTTTTTTATAGATTGTAGAAACAGGGCAGATGGGGGAATCCCATAATTAAAATTATATTATCAATTAGCACATCTGTTTATATTGTAAGATACAACAAAACAATGGATTCAGATTGATGTACAAGAATTGGATAGTTATATAAATCAACTATTCTTTTTTCCGGAGGATCTTAGAAAAATATACAATATAAAGAAAATATTTACTAAAGCTATGTTTCAAGTATGGATGAGGAGACATGCAGAACTGATAAAGGGCAATTCCCCATTTTTACAATTCATCTAAGACAAATCAATTCAAACCATGGAGAGAATGTAGTTATATAGAATAAGAGATTTTTATAACAATGATTTGTTATGTGGAAAAGATAAGATTGAATTTAAAGTTGGCCGCCAGATACCTTGGTTAACATGGATTCAACTTAAATCTTTTTTTTTTTTAATGATAATGTGGTAAAGGAAATGACAAACTTGACCAGTTTCAACAAATTAATAATGAATTATTATTTACAATTGAAAAAAAAATATTTCTAAAATACGTAAGTTACTAATAGAGATGGAACTAGCCAGGAGGTTTGGGACACACAGATTTGGGTAAGTAAACGCGACAAAAGGACTGGCAAAACCTATGGAAGTCAGAGGGGTATTTACCGACCTCCATACAAGAATGGTAGCTGAAGGTAGTTCATATATGGCATTTAGCCCCAATATGAATAGTGTATATATCTATAACAACATATGTATTATTTAGTGAACTGTTGGAGGGGATGTAACCAGATGGCTACATTTCTACATATGTGGTGGATCTGTGAAAATTTGCACTATATTCTGTTGGAAAAAATCTTCCAGAAAGTAAGATCTATGAAGAGGAATAGGGAATGGCCTTGAAGGACAGGAAGAAGAGCTACTACTAAGGCAACAGTCAGATAAGAGGGCTTGAGCCTGGACCAAGAAAATAATGTGAGAAAACATCTCAGACAAGCCCCTCGTTAGTTCACATGAAGATAAAGGGCGGGAGTGCGAAGCACATTCAGACTTGCAAGATTTTATGACGATAGCTGTTACAATAAAAGTAGGCCTGACTTATATGGCGTTAGTTTCTTAGTCTGGTCTACCTTGTGGGGTTGACAATCTATAGCTAGGGTGACCATATATTCCAGTTTCCCTGGGACAGTCCCAATTTATACCTGTTGTCCTGGCCAGTTTACCATTTGTCCTGGATTTATAGCCCCAGTTACCCTCCCCACTATTACATCCCTTGAGAACCCCCAGGCAGCTGCCCCCTTCTTTCTCCCAGTGATGGCCTGGGTGGTGCCACTGTATTCTCCCCCACAGTGCTCTTTTTGTGTGCTACTTGCACCTTCTTCTCCGCAGCACCAGTTTGTATGGTGCCACTGCCTTTTCTCTCCACAGTGCTGGTTTGTTTGCAGAAAGCATACATCACCATGCAAACCAGAGCTGCAGGGGAGAAGGTAATGGCTCTTTGGAGGTCTTGCAATAGAGGTAATAGCAGGGAAATAAATAAATATATATTTGGGAAAGGCATCTTTCACTCAGATTTATATAACGTTAATAATTTTTAGCATCCCCTTTCACTCAGGAATAATCACCAGAAAATGTTAGGGTGGTGATTAATCTGGATTAGAAAAGGCTGGCTTTTGGAAGGCAACCAAAATTTTCCAGGTTACCCAACACCATATGCTTAGAATATTTCTTACCACACCCTCAGCATCAAACAGATTTCTATAAGATAACAGTTGTTATTTTGTGTTACACTTATCCTTGCCTATTAAAGGCTACAGTATACAGTATTGATCCCTATAGCTAAGTAGCTCAGAAAACCCATGTCATAAGGATCCCCTCCATCACACACTCATACTACTATCCTGATTCATGAAGAAATCCACTCCAGATTTCAAAGGCAACTGAGATGATTTAATTTCTTTATTTGCTCATCCCTCATAATAGGAGGAAGGAAGGAAGGAGGGAGGGAAGAAAGAAATGGCTGCATAGTTGGACATTCACCAGGCTGGTGGCAGCCCCAGGGTTACAGTGGTCTCTAAAATGCCCCAAGAAAGCAGGAGATGATGAAAGAAGGCCAATGAGGGGAAATGCATTTTAAAGAAAAACTAACTGCATCTCAACTTCAGGTAGAGACACTACACTCACCTGTAGAGTTGGAACTCTGGTAACAGCCAAGGTCCCAAGGAAGATCATACAACTCCCTATCCTTGCCTTTGGTGTCATAACTATTGAAACCAGAGAAATCCTGGAGGATGAATTTCCAATGAAGGCAACCTCCTTACTCAGCCAGGCTTCAATGATCCATACTAGGTCTGCTTGTTCTTCCAGGCCCAAATAATGGAGGAACACGGTCTTACTGTAATTTGTCATTTATGATGCATCCCCAGACAAATGTTTCTCTCTGATAAAGTGCATACTATCAAAAAACAATTGATATATTAGAGGTAGTTCTGGAATTAAAAAATGTCTATTAAAAGCACCAGTGTTATGTTGTGTTCTCTCTCTCTCTTTCTCTCTCTCATCTTGCAAAGTAAGTGGATAGAATAGTCAGCAGTGCTTTCATAGGCCAGCTGTGGATTTGTTCAGTACATATCTTTACAGAGATCAGTCTTAACCTCATAGGCCTCAGAGAATTTTTCATATTATTCCACTGACGTTTTGGGTGAGAATCTCAAATTTTTCACTAAGTATGCATGCAATTTATGTTTGAAAGCATAAATATCTTTAATATACAGGAAGGGTGGGATAAAAAATGCAGTAGGGAAGACTACACATGGGAATACCAACAAAATATTTATTAGGGCAAGGGAAGACTGTGTAAATACTCATTATTTACCCCACTAAACATTTCTGTCTTAGCCTAAACAGGTGAATGTTATGTGATTGGAAGAAGAGCCTGGGAAATTACTGTCATACAACAGTAAATCCCATGATGTCAGCTTCAATATCCTTCAAGACACAGGACCTACAAGTGTCTCCACCCTTGGTTATCTGGAGCACCTCAGTACGGCACAGCCTTGGAGTGAGTGATAAGAATTTCTTTTAGACTGTTTCTTATTCATATTAAGGATGTTTGTTTTAAGCTAGTTTTATTCTTTTCATGCAGGGATGAGGGGTTTCTGTTGTGTGCCAAAGTCCCCTTTAAATACTATATAACAAAAAATATTTTGTGCCAGATTTAATTGAATTTTGTATGCTTGACTGTTAAAAAATTGTCTGAGTAATTAATATTCAGATGTTCTTCAGTCCTAAGCAGTAAAGAGGAACGTGTGTATGGCAAGTGTGTTTACAAGACGCTCTTCCCCACATAATATTTATTTCATTTATACAAGCTCAGATAATGGCACACATTGATGCACACAAAAATTCCCCTCCCCTCCAAACTCTTGAGTATTAATCAGAATTGCCTGCCTATCAGGTTTCATGATTCACAGTTCCTTTGAAATAGACACTTTGGGGTTTTTTTCTCCTATGTAGTTTTTGCCTTTTTGTAGCTTTTTATTTAATCCTTTTGTCATCTAATTACAAATGTGCCTTTGTCTTTCAATATATGCTTCTAAATAATGGTTGCACTGTTTTCTTTTGTTATTTTTTAAAGACACTGTTTCCAGTATATTTGTGAGATGGTATGATGTTAAGATATTGCATGTTTTTTTACTGTATACAATAAAGTATCTTGTTATTACAGTGTTATCTTCATTTATACAAACAATAATCATTTCAGGATTATGAGGATTAAATGAACAAATGAATTAAGTACTCTTGTATAATGTTTGACTAAGTGGAAAGGTATAAAGGTATATGTAGAAATGTACCTATGTGTGTATATGTATAAAGGTATAAAGGTATATGTAGGAAACAGAACAAATGTGGGAGATGATACAAACCTTCAAGGTTGCATAGTAACATAAGGAACTCGCTTATTATTGTGAGACTTCTGTTAACTTCAAAAACATACATCAGTTTCAGCATCTTATCTCAACCACTTAAAAGCAGCCTTGAAAAACTGCAATAATACTATTAATTACATTGCTATTTTACAGATGCTTAAGATGTTTTTGTTTCTTATGATATCTCTTTTGGTTCTGGGATTTAATGATTCCAAACACTTGTCAAGAAAAAAGAGAGAAGTGGATCCTGAAACGTTCATGAATGTTGTAAGTTTAATGTCGTTACTATACTTAAGTACAATACTTAATACACTATGGGTGAGAACCACTTGGTTTCTGAATCAAGATGAGTACAATGAAATGCTCTGGGATTCCCTTTTTTCTAAGCACATTCCATAGCTTGATGTGATTGACACAGTCAGAGACCTTTCTATAACCAATGAAACACATATTGACTTCTTTTTGGTATTCTTTGGCTTTCTCAATTATCCAGCATGTATCAGCAACAATGTCTCATGTTCCTTGGCTTTTTTAAAAGCCAGATTGAATATCTGGCATCTCTTTTTCCATGTAGGGCTCTAATCTGCACTGGATGATCCTACGCATTATTTTGCTAGTGTGTGAAATAGTACAATAGTTTGCACACTCTGTTAAGTCTCCTTTCTTTGGTATTGGAATGTAGATTGACTTCTTCCAATCTCTTGGCCACTGTGTCATTCTCCAGATTTGCTGGCATAACTTAGAACCTTTACTGATTCTTCTTCTGTTGCTTGCCATATTTTTGTGGGAATCCCATCAGGTATTCCATCAGCCATCTGATTTGGTAATGATCAGAGTGCTGATGTAACTTTCTCTTCTAGCACTAGAGTTTCTTGTTAGCATGGAATTTCTTGTAAGGTATCTTGGATGTTGATATCTCTACTGTATAGTATGTCAGTGTACTCCTTCCATTTTTCTTTGATCCCCTTTGAATTGATTACTATTTGTCCATTGGCATCCGTTAGAATACGGCTTTGGGGTTGGAATGTTCTTTTGAGTTCAGAGATTTTTGATCTACCTGGTACACCTGACATTAATCTTGCAATGGTGCAACCACTGATTGCACCATTGTGGGTGCCATCTTGACTTCTCTGACCATACCTTGTAGAACCTTTTTTTAGGAATACCCCAAAGAACTTTGGGAACTGACTTATTATAATATTTAGTGACATTGCTGTTATTAATATTTTTAAAGACACCTATCAGCTGAAGGACAAGTTAAAAGTTCCTATCAACTTCACAGGCAAGTCTAGATGGCTCACTAGACTATAACCCTAATAACCTGAAGTTCATGCTTCTATATTAGCTTAGGTAAGATTATGATTTGTAAGGGTCAATCTGTGTTTAAAAGATAAACAAGATTGATCAAAACATTTAAACCATTGTGTGTGTGTGTGTTGGGGGAACTATAGGATTTCTCCCATGGTTAAGAATGTAGTGTTGCCTTAATAACACTCATCTCTGTAAAGGTAAATCTCCAACATGCTGGAGATTTAAGGCAAGTTTTTGATTGAAGCATCTTTTTTATATCTGTTTGCAGAGCGAGATCTTACAATATCACGGCTATCCTAATGAGGAATATGAAATCCTGACAAATGATGGTTATTTTCTTACTATCAACAGAATTCTTTATGGAAAGAAGACCTTGGAGAAAACAGGTGTTTTTTAAAATTTTTGCATTTAAAGTTCACAAAAGAAAAGTTTATTAATACTGATTTGCTCTTATGAAATATCCTATTTATATTATTATCCTCTGTAGACATTCAGCAGTGGGAGGACCCTTTCATTTAAAGGGATCAATCATTTGAAATAATTTACTTTTATTTGTTCATGGATCTGGGAAACAGAAATGACACAGAAAACAATTGACAACAGAAAACAAAACACACACAGCACCAAATTTATTTCATTTTCCATGACATTGTATGATGTGATAGGAATGTTTTGGGATCATTCCAGGTCTAGATATCAATCAAGGAATCTCAGGACTGCCTTGACATCTAAGCTACATGTTAGTCATTTCATTGAAATGAACAACTAGCAGGGGAAATAGGAAAGAACATAATTTGAACATTATGTCAAAGCAAATGTTTCTACTGTTCTTTTGGCTTCTAATGTGATGATGGTTTGTATATTTATAGTCCAGTTGTAACGAGCCCAGATTCCTCATTATAAAACTGTGTTTTTTTTCTCCCATAGGCAATTTGACTGAATTACTTTTCTTTTTTTCTTTTTGAAATGTCTTGCTTTCTTGACCATCTTTTTTTCCTTTCCTCCCCCCCACCCCCCAGCTTCAAAACCTTCTGTGTTAGTGATGCCAGGAATTCTTACGAATGGTGGAATATGGGTAGCTAATGTACCCCAAAGTGGTTTAGGCTTTTTTCTGGCAGATGCTGGCTTTGATGTTTGGTTGGCCAATAACCGAGGTAGCAGATGGTGTAAAAGACACCAGCACTTTTCACAGAATGAAGAAGAATTCTGGAATTTCAGGTAGGTTAAAACATGGGTGTTCTGGGGGGTGGGCAAGTGACAAAATATGCCTTGAAATGCAAACTTCACTTAATATGGGCATGCCATGTGACAGAAGTTCAAAAGCTGGAGCTTGCATCGAGCCATCATGCCATGTCTATGGGTTAAAAGGAAAACCCAAAGCCTTGGAGTATGCCATGGGTCTGTTTGTAGGGAAGCATCCATGTTCATCAAGGGCATCAAGAGGAGAGGTCAGGATGGTAACTGTGACTGTGTAATCAAAGCCCTGTCTTCTTTTTAGCATGTCACAATGCACATAAAAAGAAGGCAGGGCTTTGTCATGACCACCAGTCATGGCCACCACCATGACTCCCCCACTCCATAGACATCCCTCCCCCAGCTGGATATGTGACTGTTTTCTTTTACATATCTATTAGATTATGATTTTCAAAATCTCCTCTTCCTATAGTTCTAGTCAAACCAGCAGTTATACACACAATTAAAGGAAATATAGCCAGGAAAGAGAAGTTGAGTAGCCTACCATATATTGTTGTAGTGATAAAAATTTCATCATCCAGTTCTTTGTTTGCCACTTTGTTTTGTTTCAGTTTTCATGAAATGGCAATGGAAGATCTGCCAGCCATTATACATTTTATCCTAGCTAAAACTGGACAGAAACAAATTTTTTATATTGGCTACTCCCAAGGATCCACCATAGGTATGTTCTTGGTTTCTGCAGGGGTGAAGAAAGAAGCGAGTATCATAATGTCATCATGCAGATGATGCAATGAGATCATGAGGCAGGTAACAACATTGTGGCTTGGTACCAGAACATGTTATTGGATCTTATTGATAACACTGTGTAGAACTGTGGTTATTGCTGGCGGAATGCAAACTGGTCAGTGCTATAGGCTTCTAAACATTATTTCTTACAGCATATCTATGATTACATTTTCCACTTTTTTGTTTAGAATCATAGGAGAAGGGCTTGCTTAACCACGCTTACCATGAAGATGTACAGTGGTGCCTCTAGTTATGAACTTAATCCGTTCCGTGACTCTGGTTGCAACTCGAGTTGGTCGCAACTCGAGGTAAATTTTCCCATAAGGTTCAATGTAAATACGGTTAATCCGTTCCGCCCTCCGAATTTGGTCGCACTACGAGGCAAATTTCCCCATAAGGTTCAATGTAAATATGGCTAATCCGCCCTCCGAATTTGGTCGCACTACGAGGCAAATTTCCCCCATAAGGTTCAATGTAAATACATATGGTTAAACAGTTCTGAAACATATGCATTTTATTTTTAAACCACAAAAACATGAAAATAGTCGAGATGGTCAACTTCGCCATCTTGTACTCCAAGGCCAGATTAGTCACACGAATACCACGATCGTGCTTTTCTATAATGTCCTTCTTCAGTTCGATCGTCACTTTTTTCTTCAAAGCCTTATTCTTGTCAAGCCTGCTCTGCATTTTCTTTGGAGCCATGCTGACAAGCACACCAAACACCTTCCAAACGCCACAAAACACAAGCCTCACCGAACGTCTCCTTGCTACCGCGATCTCGCCCACAGGAAGCCGCGACCGCGTGGCAGCAGGGAAAATGGTTGTGGATCTGGTTTGTAACTCGAGGCAGAGTTCGCAAGTCGAGGTAAATTTTGGGGGCCGGAGCTGGTCGTATCTCAAAAAATTTTGTAAGGAGGGGCGTTCGTAACTTGAGGTACCACTGTAATTGAACAATTTGTTGGAGGAAAAAAAATGGAAAGTGTGAATGAAGTGAACTGAGTGCATAAAACAGAAAAGCCTGCCTTAAACCAAGACGTGCTATTGATTCTTCTAGCTAGTATTGACCAGCAATGACTGTTCCACTCCTGCTTGTAAATGCTAGGACTTGATAAGGGGCCTTCTGTAAGCCAAACATACACAGTCTTTACTGACCCATATCCTCAGATAGATTGTGCTATGTGACATTCCAAATGGGCTTGCTATCACTGAAACAAAGCCAAGCACACATTAAATTTGCATTTAAAATAAATAGCCTTTAATTCAATCCTGGGTATCCTTAAAGTATGGAAGTTGGAATACAGTTATGGAACCTTCCCTATACAAGGAAATCCCCAATAACTGGGTAAAATTCCTACGTGTAATGTGACAATATGCCATTATAATTGAATCAATGAGTAGGATGTGAAAAAGGGGAATGGATAGATAAAATCAAATTTGTCATCCAAATACAACATGTAAGAATATAATAAATTACTTCTAAAAGTAAGTGTAAATAAAATATGATGGATATAAAAAATCCCCACCCAAAAGAACATAACAAGAAAACAGTCAATGTGTAATTAAGGAAGTGGGTGGCAAAATTTTGTATGTATGTATGTATGTATGTATATATGTATGTATGTATGTATGTATGTATGTATCTATTTATTTATTTATTTATTTATTTATATTTAAGATTTGTCACTGCCCATCTCACTGTGAAGTGACTCTGGGTGACTTACAGTAAAAATAGAATAAACATTAATTAAGATGTTTTTAAAATGAAAAAAAAATTAATTAAAACATAAATTAAAATAAAATAAAATAAAAATTGATAGGAAATCAGTGAAAATACATTTTGAATTCCTTTGCAAAATAGTTATAGAAGTTCCTTTAAGATACTTTTTTATTCAGGGATCTATCTTCAGCAGGTTGCATGGATATATTATACGTGTACTGCTTTAGCAATTATAGTGTAATTATCATAAATAGACTGACTAGTAATGGTTCTGACTAATCACTAATTTTCTTTATGCTTAGGATTCATTGCATTTTCAGCTATGCCAGCATTAGCTGAGAAAATAAAAATCTTTTTTGCATTTGGTCCAATATATTTGATAAATCATATCAGACCTTGGTATACGAAGCTAATCAGTATGGATGAGGATTTTATAAGGGTATGTATTACTTACTTTAATAAATATGCTAGTTTCGTTATTGCTAATACCTTCTTAAAAAGGCAAGGACAAATCACATGTCAAATGGAATTGCTTTCAATAGGAATTAATCACACTAAAGTTTGTATTGGATTCTTCCCAACAGGTTTACAATATTGTAAATATTTACAAATATGCTGAGAACTCCTGCCAGGGGAAGCTAGGCTAGATACATTTTTGTTATCCTTCTCTTGACAGGAGAGAGCATTTTAGTTAGGAAAGCCTTTTGATGATGATGATGATGATGATGATGATGATGATGATGATGATGATGGTGGTGGTGGTGGTGGTTGGTTGCACAGTCAGCCAGATGCTTAGACTGGATTTGGCATTTTTATCTACCTATCAGGTCCTTCCCAAGGACCTGGGTTTGGCAGACGTTGTTGTCTGATGGTGTTAAAGGTATTGTCACAGGATGTAAGTTGTTCCACGTAAAGCTGCCTTTTGCAATTGACTGATGGTGATTTTGTAAGTGCTGATGCTCCTCAAGTGGTGCTCCAGATGTTTTGGGATTGCCCCCAAGGCACCTATTACTATTGGTACTATCTTTGCTTTCTTTTGCCATAGTCATTCTACTTCTATTTGCAGGTCTTTATATTTTGTGATTTTCTCCAGTTCTTTCTCTTCTATTCTGCCGTCTCCAGGTATTGCAATGTTCATTATCCAGACTTTTTTGTCTTTCTTTTCAACAATTGTTAAGTCTGAGGTGTTGTGTGGCAGGTGCTTGTCTATTTGAATTCTAAAGTCCCAGAGCACTTTAGCTTCTTCATTTTCTATTACTTTGCCTGTTTTGTGGTCCCACCAGTTCTTGGTTGCAGGCCAGTGGTATTTCTTGCAGATATTCCAGTGCACCATTGTTGCCACTTTGTCGTGCTGTTGTCTGTAGTCAGTCAGTGTGATCTTCTTGCAGCAGCTGACTAGGTGGTCCACTATTTCTTCAGTTTCTTTGCAGAGATGGCATTTGCTGTCTGTTGCTGTCTTCTCAATTCTGGCTTTATCTGCATTTGTTCTTAAGGCTTGGTCTTGTGCAGCCAGAATTAGCCCCTCTGTCTCTTTCTTCAACTTTCCTACTCTTAGCCATTGCCAGGTTTTGTTGTTATCTGCTTTGCCTGCTAGTTTTTTTTATTATGTACTGGCCATGTAATACTTTGCCTTGCCATGTCTCTTTTCTATTCTTCATTTGGTCTTTCTTATAGGCCAGCTTGGTCTCTCTGGTATTTAGTAAGCCTTCATGATGTACTGGCTTCAGTGCCTCTTCTTCACTGTCCTTCAGATTTTCTTCCAATGCCCTTTTTTCCTCTTCAGCTGTCTGGTGTATTTGTAACATCCCACACCCACCTATGCTCCTTGGTAAGTAGATTCTGTCAACATCGCTGCATGGATGAAGGGCATGATTCATTGTCATTATTTTTCTGGTCTTCCTATCCAGGGCTTTTAGTTCAGCTTGAGTCCAGTCCACTATTCCAGCTGGGTATCTAATGACTGGAATTTCCCAGGTGTTCATTGCCTTGATGGTATTTCCTCCACTAAGTTTAGACTTTAAGATCTTCTTCACTCTCCTTATGTATTCACTACTAACCTTCTTCTTGACTTCAGTGTGCTTGATGTTGTCAGCCTGAAGGATGCCCTGGTATTTGTAGTGATCTTCTTCATCCAGACTCTTGATGTTATTTACATTGGGCATCTTGATTCCTTAGTTTTCACTATTTTTCCCCTGTTGATGGTCAGGATGGCACATTTGTCCAGTCCAAACTCCATTGCAATATCTTGGCTGTATATTTGGACAGTGTTGAGCAGCGATTCCATTTCAGATGGTGTTTTTCTATACAGCTTCAGATTGTTCATGTAAAGGAGGTGGGATAGCCTGGCAGATGTTTTTGATGTTTGATCGCCATGGCCTGACTTGTTCAGTATTGTTGACAGAGGAATCAATGCAATGACAAACGGTAGTGGTGATAGTGAGTGTCCTTGAAAGATTCCTCTCTTGATGTTAATTCCATTGCCATTGACCAGCAACTATGTCTTCCATTGTGCTACTGATCTTTGCACAAAGCTTCTGATGTTTCTACTGACTCCTCTTTTTTCTAGGCACTTGATTATCCAGTCATGTTGCAGAGAATCGAATGCCTTTTTGTAATCAATCCAAGCTACATTCAATTTGTTCTTCCTTCTCTTACTCCTTTCCCAAAATCATCTTGTCAAATAGGAGCTGATCTTTTGTCCTTCTGCTATTTGGGTGGTTTGCTTTCTGCTCAGATAGAAAGAGCTTGTTTTCGACTAGGCGCTGTTGGACTGCATCAGCTACCACAGCAGTTAGCAATTTGAAAATTGTTGGCAAGCAGGTAATTGGCCTGTGGTTGCCTGGTGCTGCCCCTTTTGCTGGATCTTTCATTATCAGGTAGGTTTTGCCAGATGTTAACCAATCTTCAATTTTACGTCCTTGCAGTATGTTGTTAAACTGCTTGGCAATGAGTGAGTGCAGAGCAGTTAGATGTTTCAACCAAGAACCATGCAGTTCATCTTCAACTGGTGCTGACCAATTCTTGATCTTCCTTGCCCTTTTTTCCACCATTTCTGCTGTTATTACAAATCCTTTCATTTCAGCTTCTTTTTTATTCTTATCTACCCCCTTTATTCAAGCTGCATTCTTGTTGTATTTCTTTGGGTTGTCCGATAGCTGTGCCCAGAACTGCACTGTTTTTTCTTTGTCAGGTATTGACTGGTTCAGTGCAGTCTCTCCATTGATGGACTGGTAGAAATGTTTCTGATTCAACTGACATTGGAGATTCTGCCTATATTGGGCAATTCGGGCTTCATATCTGCTGCTATTTTTGGCTACAGCTGTTATTTGCTGCTTTATTATTTCCAGTGCTTTCTTAATCTTCCTTGTTTCTAGGTGATATTTCTTGATCTATTCTCTGGTCTTTTTGTTCTTCAGCTTCTTTTCTTTCATCTGTTCTAGCTTGCTTGCATCTGATCTTAGCATGCTGATCTTCTTTTTCCAACTTGATCTCCCATTTTGGTGGTGCATTGTTTGGCTTTTTTTCTTGTTTGTTGATTTTGCATCCAAGGTATTCAGTTATAACTGCAGCCATGCTGTACCTCAGTTGGTTGTCGTTATTATTATTATTATTATTTAGATTTTTTATAGTTGCCCACCCAAAAGACTCTGGATGGCTATAATAAATCTAGATGATGATGATGATGATGACGACGACAATTATGATAATACAGTTTATTGCTGAATAGGGTGGATGCTTTTTATTTCATTGATGTGTATTGAAAGTTTCTTTAACTTATTTTATTTATTGTTAGTTGCATGAGAACCTTTTACGGGTAGAAATTTAGGATATAAATCAAATGAATACATGAAAATATTGCTTAGATTCTATGGACAGTTTAAGTATTTATATCTTGTATTATCTGTTATTTAGTCATCATAGCTTATTTTAGTGCGCATGTGTTTCAGGTCTATCTTAGAAGTTTGTCCTATTAGCTGCTATGTTACACAAAGGCAACAGCTGAAACGTCAGTGGACTGGGGCTTACAACTTCCAGCACCATCCCTGAACACTGGCAGAGATGAGATGTTTGGTACTCCATATGACCTCAGGATCCAGCTCCATGACTCATCACTCACCACCCAGGAAAATGTCAGAGAATCTGCCAGGTCTTTCCCCCACCATTGTTCACATTTGCATGCTCACTGTTGCCCTTCCTACTCAAAAGATGGGATGTGATTGGGTAAAGGTAAGGCTGGGAAGAAACTGCTCCACAATTTCAGGCAGGGCACCTTCAGGGAAAGCAAATGCAGGGAGGGGTGTGTATGGAATGGATGAAACATGTAGGAGGACATCATCACACAAGCACTACTTATATACTTGCAACAAACATCAGGATGCAAATTCATAATGATGGCATTTGCATGATGATGTTACCATTCATGGGTCACCATATAGTATTGTTCTCAGTGTAGGTTGGTGCAGATGCTACTGATTTTATAGTCTCATTCACAGAGCATAAGATGGAAGAAGCATTTTAGTAGTTTTCTGGAGAAGGCAGATTGGGGAGAGGGAAAAAGGTGCTATTTTGGGATGTATATAGAGCCAGCTCCTCAACAGGCAAGTTCATGACGACAGGGGTAGAACTTTGCTCTTTGCTCTTGATGAACAAATTGTCCCAATGTCTTTTGTGAGTATGTAAAGTGTATGAATCTGTCTTCTGCAGAAAGGACACTTATGCTCAGGATGAAATGCTAGACCATTTCAACTTTCAAAGACATAGTTTTAGCACAGCATTTTGAAAGCAAATTTGACAATATGCAACTTGGAAAGGACAGAGCAAGTTCAAATGCATTGAAAATTGATTTGGATTGTTATATTTACAGGCTATATTAGGCAGAAAAGAAATTTGTATCCTGCCTAATAATATAACAAGAATACTGGCTACTAAGTTTTGTGACATGGATTTATGGAGAAAAACTTGCTTCAATATTGCATTCTCTGCTGGTGGAATGAATGAAAACAATATAAATATGGTATGTTTATTGTGTGTTTTAAAACAAGCTAGCTTATATCAGAGAGTGTCATAAATGTACCAATTAAATGAAAATGTGTTTTTAAAATATTCTTCCTCAGAGTCGCCTGGATGTCTTTGTATCACATTTACTTGGATGTACATCGACAAAAACTCTCTTACATTGGAAGCAGGTAAAAATTCTGAAATGTTACTCACTAAAACTGTGAATTTTACTGCCCTGGGATAGCAAATGCCCTCTTTGATCTCTGTTTTCATAATAAATGTTTTTTTTCAGGTAAAATTTAAGTATCAATTTCCCATTAACTGAAAATCTAATTCTGCTTCATTCTCCCCATCAACCTTCCTGAATATTTATTTATTTATTCATTTGTATTTGTTATTTATACCATTGTTTATAGAACCCACATTCCCAAAAGGACTAGGAGAGTTTACAGGAGAAACAACAACAATTAATTCTATCGGCAAATCTAATCTAACTGCTGGGGCTGCCCAAGAACCCACAAGCATCCAAATGATCCTTATTTCAGGGATCAGGGTATTTTGAAGGGCAGGGCTTCCTTAATCTTCCTTGTTTCTAGAAATAAAGAAGCAGAAAACATGTGCTCATACCTCCACTGTTGTCCATTGAGTAGGAACACTTCTTCTCCCAGGATCACATGAATTTGGATCTGGAAACAAATCATTTGGCAATTAGCACAGGCGTTACCCTGCTAATTCTGTTATCTCTAGTAAGCAGACAAATTGGGTCACTGACAATTATGCAATGAAATACAGTGTTGTGTTAGATTGTAATGTATTGGGAGAGATAATCCTTCTGTCAAGCATCAAATTGCCAAAAGCTCCAAGCACATGAGATAGAAGAGTTGTAGTGATGCTCTGGATCAGTTGAAACTTCTGAATCATCTTCAAAGGCAAAATGTGTTCTGTAGTCTGTTTGTTAGGTTACAAGGAGGTGAGTCATTATTTCCAGGACATTCCAGTTGATCAAAGGTTGTAACTGGCACAGCAGACAAATTTGCTTACTATTCTAGCAAGAACTCACAAGCTAGGAATGGACTTAGTCCTATGGGGAAATATGACTCTGTCTCATATCCAGGGCTGGAGCTGGGATCAAGCCAATCAATCACCAACAAAGAACAGATGCTTGTTTTGACACATCCAAGCTCTTCCAATCTCTACTCACTGGGCCAGGATGTTGATGGTTCCCTAGTTTGGCCTGGTAATGCACAACTGAATATCACCAGCATATTGAAGATATCATATCCCAAACTGGCAATGGCCAATACCAGTGGCTTCATGGAGATATAAATAACATGAGAGAGAGAACATAGTCCAATGGAACTCCACACTGGGGCAAACATGGGTGTGACTGCTTTTCTCTACCAATGAAATTGCTTTAGAAAGAAAGCAGTGCCTCCAAGTTCTACCCTTGCAGGTGATCTCACAGTATACCATGACAGTAACACTGAAGGCCACCAAGGGCTCTACAAGGACCACAACTCACTCCATTTAAGCCTTGATAAAGGTAATCTATTAAGATAACCAATGTGGTATCCACCCTACATCCAGAGCAAAATCCTGACTGCAAAAGGTACGGATCCCCCCTATCCCTAACTCCAACAACTTCCCCAAAAGGGAAGGTTGGAAATTGGCTGATAGGTGTCTACAGTTGCTGGATTAAAAGATAGCTTCTTCAGATGGGGGTATACCATTCCATTCTTCAAGACAGTTGGCATCACCTCTCCCTTAAATGAAGCATTAATCACCTCCCAAATCTACCTGTATACACCCCTCCCAGCTGCTTGAATGAGCCAGATGGCAGATGGATCAAATTAACAGACATGATACAGCAGCCTGCTGAGGATCTTCACTCCTATTTTTCTCAAGGTATTGGGTAACCTTGAATAGAGTTGCTGAATGTGAGTCCTACATGGAATATGTGGAGAAATACAAGAGCTTCACAATAAGGGTATGACCAAAAATAGACAATCATGATGATTTTAATTTAGTTTCCAGCGTCTTTGCTCTAGGTGTCTCTTCACTTGCTTCATCTCAGTATTCTAAAGAGCTTTCTGGGATCTGTGAAGGAGACTGCTTGGGGGTGATCTCATCAGGTGCATTCACCATCTCCATATTCCAGAGACTGGCAAAACACATGGCAGAACTGCTTACAAGATTTCTGAGAAAGTATCCTGAGGCCCTATGAAAACCCATGGACCCATTAGGTGGTCCATTAGTGGACCACCTTAACACTGTAATTGGGCCACAAGGTCTTTGGTTGCCAATAAACTGTTTTTTGAAAGGCAAGCTTCAATTTCCAAAGAAGACATATTTTTTTCTTGCCTCTCCCTACCCTCACCCTGCCCAAATGTCTGGGGTTAAGCTTCCAAGCCTTTTACTTGGAAGCAAAAGTAGTATGAGCTCAGGATTTCTCCATCCTCCTTTTGCCAGGTCCCCCAGCCACAGTTCTTGCAGCCCACTCCTTCTGCCTCCTTCATTCCAGTTGTGGCCCCAAGAGGCTCTTCCCAGCTTTCACCTTGCAGGAACAACCTGCACATCTGACCATCCACTCCCATGTTTTTTATTAACATGGTCCCTTGGCCACCTTTCATAAGCCCAGGTTGAGGAAAGGCTGTTTTGGATAGTGCCATGAGATACCTCCTCTGTTAGTTCTTTTTTCCCCATCTTTTGAAGATGCCTTTGTTCCACCAAAATCCAAGTGTGAAATATGTGGAGTGTGGAAACTAAACACAGCACTCTAAGCTTCTTCTCCCAGTTTTCCCTCACCTAGAAAGAAGTAGAGGAGGATTAAAGAGAGGCACACAGACTGGGCAACTTGTTCCTCTTTTATGTTGAAAAGTGTGGCTGCCAACCTAGGACTGGGGTAATGTTTCAGTCGTGGCTGCATCATTATGGCTTCACTATGCTCCTCCCCTTGTGATGAGTAGGGAAACTGCCACCAGTGCTTCTGTGTGTCTTGGACAACCAGGCTGTTAGTAGCAGCCATAGCTCCTGCAAGCTAAAGAAACAGAATACAGCAGCATTAGTGTTGACAATAGCAACTGCTTTCTCTCTTTCTTGTCCCCTATTCTTACCGGACATCTGCAGCCAGCCAACAGGAGACACAAGCAAAGCTCCCAGCCAGCCACTGATGCCAGGCAGCCTGACTTGCTTTCCCAATCACCTCCTTAACTGCCCTTTTCTGATGACTTTTCCTGACCAGGCTGGATGATGGTGGTTTAGGAGAGAAAGGAGGCACTGTCCATCTGCTTTTGTGGTCACGATCCCTGGCCACTTGAGCACAGAAGGCCTCCCAACATTCTTGAAGGGCAAGGTTGTGAATGAGGTGTTGAGTACCACATGAAGTATTGCTTGCACTCAATAGATGGAGATGGAGTAATATGAATGGACTGAACATAGCTGGAGCCCTGTCAGTCCACTGTCCAGCTCTGCTAGACAATTATTTGCAGATACAAAGCTAAAAATGGCCGCAACACTCTTAACTTATGACCAGTTTCAGAAGCTTTGGGAAAGCAGACTTTAGCCATGTTGGCTGGTTATTAGGGGACTTATAATTCCAATCTATCAAAAAAAAAAAAAAGGTTAGGGAAGTTTGTTCTGTTCCGGAATGATTTTTTCTATTCTGTGTGCCTTTATTCTAGCTTCTTCTAAAGAATTATATAGATAGATTATTTTAATGGGAAGCTTTAGAAAATTGCATTAAAATTAAAATTTTAAAATATAAAAGAAAAAGAATTTGCAAAAGTGGCTTTAGGTTCTTTTCTCTTGCTCTTTTCAGGTGTATGAAAGTGGGCAGTTTAAAGAATTCGACTACGGTTCTAAGAATATGGAGAAATACAATCAGGTAGACAAAGCTTTTTTTTTTAATGAAAGAAATATTGCAGATAAATAAGGATGAAGATAAAGCTGCTACAAAGTTATTATTTGTTGTCATTTTTAACATGTTACCATTATGTTTAACATGTCATCCTAGATTTATCTGGGTTTTATTTTGATTAAAGGCAGCACTGTCCATCTTTGTGTCAATGAAGTGCTGGGCTACCAAGCACAAGTTATATCTACGCAGGCATAGCTGCCAGGAAATTCAGAAAAGAATGAATAGCTGTGTAGTAGTTCTTTCACACTGGATTCAGACCAGTGATGTTCCCTCCAGGGCACAAGAAATTAGATCTTTCTTAAACTACAAGGAAAAGTTATTTTAGGGTCCATTAGCAGAAACTGGATTAAGAGAATTAGAGATGATGCATAAAGCTTACTCTGCCAATTGTTTAAATAGGTATTTTTTGGATTTTTATGAGGTTATGGGAGAATGGGGGGGGGGGAGAAGGGCACATAGGTAGATTGCTCCAAAGTAAAAGATCTGTTATGATATGGGAACAGTGGTAGTCATGGAGGGTGAGATGGCAACAAAAGGGCACTATCCTATCCTAAGAACATCCTTACAGCTATCCTAGAGCCTGGGAAGTAGCAAAGCTGAATGATTCAAACCACTAGATATTATAGAGCAATATTATAATAATTGTAAAACTTAGTGGTTGTAATTATGAGTTTTTACGTTTTTGTTTTCTTCTCTTTAGACGACCCCTCCCTTATATGACATAAGACGCATGTATACCCCAACCATCATTTGGAGTGGTGGAGAAGATATCATGTCAACACAAGAGGATACTGAACTTTTGCTCCCTCTTCTTAGGAACCTACTCCACTACAGAGTAATTCCTCACTGGATGCATTATGATTTTGTCTTTGGGCTTAATGCGTGTCAAGAATTATATGACGAACTTGTTGAGATAATTCAGAATTTCCCATAAGATGGGGATCATCTAGTGAGTCAGCAGCAAAACGGCATTCCAGAATGTTTCTTTAAGAGAAAAAATGTATGCTACCATTAACGCAAAAGTATCTAATTCTTTTATTTGGTGATTTTTAAAAGGATACCTTTCATATCAAAGTCAATTTACATGCGCTGAGACAATGCAACTAGGGGATTCTAAACATTGGGAAGACTCATATGGCAAAGTGTTGAGTAATATGAGAAAGATGAGAAAGATGATACCAAATTATTAGAGCTGAACCAAGATTCTCAGGATTCAACAGACTCCTCTTTCCCCCTAGATTCAGTTGTAAAAAGCAGCATTGGGGAGGAGGCGTTAAAAAAACAACAACTCAAAATGGTAGCCATGGCAATATGATCTATGTTTTGCCCCCATTATATGTGTGTTGGCCTTGCATACATGTACAAAGGGGTGGGGTTGATCGTGTTGCTATAACCACTTTGATTTTTTAAAATAATAATTTTATTAAAGATTACAATCTACAACAATAAAAACTGATACAAACTGAAAAAAGCCTGTTATTTAAATTTTTCAAATCAGTTTCAATCATGTCAAGTAAAACTTGTTCCTCTTCCATAGCATCTTTTAAACACAGTCTTTCTATAGAGGCAGACACTCTTTAAATTAACTTCTGGGTCTGTTGTTCAAAAGTATCCAATATGTCCAATGTTATAATATTTTGCTTCATTCTGTATTAGTAAGTCAAGTTTGAGTGTTCTTCTCCTTTAATTGTAATCTTTAATTCCTTCTGGTTCCTTCTAGTGTTCAACCTCCAAAATCTCAACCTATCAAGTTTTTTTTTTTTCAAATAATTCAAAACAAAAGCATTTTTCTATGGGAAGTATTCTTTATAATTAATTCCAAAATCTTATTTCAAATTTATCTGGATGCTTAGTCCACTTGTAACTTTATAAAATCAAAGTTTTAATCACTCTTTTGCTGTTCATTCCAGAAAAAAAAAATTAAGTCTTTCAACTTGTATTTAAAACTTCTTTTGCTAAGGATTGAAGGAAACTCACCTGGTGTTTTCAGACTTGTCAGTCCAAAGGTTCCTAATAGCTAAAAAGCAGTTAACAAGCAATTTTTGAAAAGTGATTAGGAAAGGAAGTACGCGAACCCAGTGCCCTTTTAAAGAAACTGACCACAGTTTGAGCAAGACGGCTATTCCTTTGTCTCCCAGAAGTATAAAGCAGCTGGAGACCACTGTCTTGCAGTCTCTTAGTGAGAAGCAGATATCTGGAGCACTTGTGGGTCAGCTTAAGTCTTCTCCTCGTCTGGAGAGGAATTATCAAAGAGCTGGTTTACTTGTTGGCTTTTCATTCCGGCATGGTTGTTGGCTCCACTTTTCACAGAGCCGTCTTCAGTTTGCCATTTCTTCCCCAGAAGTCCCTGCCATCTTGACTTTTTAAACTCCCCTTCTCACATGGATGCCACTGGGTATACTCAGAGGCAGCATACAAGAATCCTGAATAACAGATCTTTTACCAGCAAATTGATCTGGCATTAAAAAGCAGTGGTTCCAGCATTCCTACCTTCTGGACTTCCTTGGGTAGACTACAACCTGAAAGGGTGGGAGGCCAGCCACCAGCTTACCCTCCTTTTCCTGCAGGGCCAAATTTCAGCTTCCCTCAGCCAGTTATTACTTCAATATTTGCTCCCAGGCCAAAGACTGTTCTCTTTTCTTATCTCTCTAGCACATCCCATAATGCCAAGCAACAATGGATCATAATTTTTAAAAACCAGCAAGCAGCATTTCCAAGTTTTCTCTCCATGTTTGTTCAGGAGAACAAAGAGGTTGACAAAGCTTGACCTTTTCTGAAGGTTGTGTCAGGGTTTGTGGTCAGTTTTTGGGGTTAACAAATTAGCAGAAGAAGCAGGAGCAGGTAGTGGCAGTGAGATACAATGCCACAGAGGTAGCAGAGCACAGAGAAAGAGGCTGGCACAAAGAAAGTGGTATTGACAGCATTTGACACACACACATCATTCTTAAATGCTTGTGCCTGTAACAGCCTCACACCTATAATTGACTACTGAGAGATTTAAACTTACTCCAATCACACAAAATGTAAAAATAAGATATGAGTGCTAACTTTCACCTGACCACAATAAGGCTGAAAGATGAGAAAGTAAATGAAGTCCAAAGGAATGTTGTCCTTGCTTACCAATATGTATCTGGAGAGACAGGTCCTGGTCACCTAATCAATAAACCAAAGCATTTGCAGAAAGCAATTCTCTCATTTGCAGATAATGGCCTATCCCCTGTTGTGAGGGGTATATGCTTGGCCATTCACTTAGTGAGATTTAAATTTATTTGAGCACAATATGGGTTAATCTCCTTGAGACCAATGGTTTGTATGGGCAGGCAGGTAGATTTGCAGAGTCTCCTGGGACAAGCTACCTCCTAGGATTTCCAAAACCAAGATTTCAAAGATATCCACCCTCCGATCACTTGCTTTCTTGGCTACCAGGTGAGGTTTTCTTTCAGCTTGGAGCATACAACAGTGGAAACAGCCCAGAAAGGCACCTAGAGAAGTCTCAACATTCTATAAACTAATTTCCCCTGGGTTTGGTTTGAAGGCAATATTCTGTTAGTGATTGAAAGGGTTGGTCTACGAAGAGCATCCTGTCCCTTAGGAACCTCATTGCAAATTGGTTCCAGATTTTCTAATGGTCTAGCAGCCTTTGGCAATGAAGAGCAGTCTGGGAGGTTATGCTGACTGAAGAGCAAGCAAGGCAGCTGAGGCCAGTGATGGAGGGGCAGAGCCAGCAACAGACAGAAAGGTCTGCTCAGGGTTGAGAATGTATCAGGGTTAGCAGAGAAAGACAAAGATAAAACGAAAACACCAACTGAGCAGAGCTGGAAGGCTGTGCTGTGTGGGAGAGGCAGGAGAGTGGGCAGAAGCAGACACTGGAACAGGAACCAAAACCATCATTCTATTAAGAGTGGTCCAGGAGGTGGAACTGGTGAGCTTTAGCAGGCAGCTAATTGGCAGATGACAAAGGTTGCAGAGGTGATTATCTGGTGCAGAACCACTTTTAATGACACACACTGGTTTATTGGACCAGTGAGCTGCCATAGCACATTATTGGAGTCAGAGATGGTGAGATGGGCTGGCAGGAAGACATAGCCATGGCTCCCTATTCAAAGAGGAGGAAACCTGAAGTCTTGGCCTAAGGTAAGCAATGGCTTCCCATTTCCCAAAGGTGCATTTTTTTGCCTTCCTCAAAGCAATATATACTTGACTAAACTATGATTGCACTGCAGCATTAAATGTAGCAGATCTGGAGGGCCAAAGACCACTAGCCTGTCCTTACTTAAAAGAAAGCAAAGCATGAGAAAGCAATCAAGGACCATTACCTTAACAGCAGTAATAAACATCTGGGACCAACCAATTCAGTATTAACATTTATACCTGCTTCAGCCAAAGAAAAAAGAAACAAAAAGGAGTCTCTTTTCTCTTCCTCCTTCTAAAAGCTTAGAACCAACTTCGCTGCAGCCTCTTCCCCATGGCCACACTCATGTGCCTCCTTCCAGTCCCTGAGTTGGTGGAAAGCATGTCAGCACAATCTGTGTTGCCTCAATGACCAAACTCTGATCTAACAAGACTCGCATGTGGTCCTGCCGTACAGTTTTACTGCAGGACTATTTTGGAGCAGTGATTGGAGAATCTTCTTCGTTTTGTTTCTCCTCCCAATCAGCATCACCAGTTGTTGGGAAAAACAATCACCCTTTTTGATCCTTAAAGCATGTGGGGGGCAGTCTTGGGTGAGTGTCTGGGATGGAAGCCTTAGCCATCTTTCAAAGTGCCTGAGTGAGCCCCCCCCCCAGCAAGGAAGTAGTTTGTGGCAGTAAGCTGTCACTCCAATTATTTTGGGACAGGGGTCTATTGGTAGAATGGGCCTGAGTGAAACGAGAGGAAGCTTGCAGGGCACATCAGTTTGCATGGCTGAGAGGGTGGTGGAATAGAGAACATGCCTAGGAGAAAGGTTTCTAGATGCACTATGTGAGATTCCTCCTGATACAACCTGGCCCCATGCTCCATCTCATCAAATGGCAGGAGATGCATGCTACAAAGGAATGTCATCTGATGAGACCCAGGAAGAGAGACTTTTCTGCCTTGGTGCCCACCCTTTGGAACATCATTCCCCTGGAGCTTAGATTGGCCCAACCCTTCTAGTTTTTAGGAAGGTTCTGAAGATGCTGGGCCACTGCACTTGGGGGTCTGGTGGTAGTGATTTAAGCCTCTCCAATGATTGCACTGAATCTGATGTACTGATAGTAGTTATCCACTGATTATGATTATGTTTTGTGTTTTAATTAGGCGTCAATGTGGTTTTAGTATGGCTGTATGTTTGTAAATGTTTTTTATTTACATTTTTATTGTTCTTCTTGTTGTTTTAGCTGTTGTGAGCTACCCAGAGTCACATATATGAAATAGGCAGTTATACAAATTGAATGAATGAGCGAACAAATACATACATACATACATACATACATACATACATACATACATACAGTACATGCAGACATACTATCAGCTAGGCTGGCTCTATCAGGGCCAGCTCTGACTCTGAGGCATCTGAAGAGGAGGAGGTCACTTCAGAGGACCCTGTGGAACAGCAGCCTGACTCAGGGAGCATCAGGGAGACACCTGGGGCTGATTTGATTGCAGAACCTGTGGAGCAGCTAGAAGTAGCAGATAATACCGGGTCTAATCTAGGACCTCTTTCCAGTCCTAAGGCACTGTCAGCCCTTCAAGTAAACCAGATTCCTCCTAAGAATTAACACAGTTTCCCTTTTGGACTGTAATAGTATATGGGAATGATTTTAGGAGACAGGAGAAAGAGCTTCAGACTAGGTAATGGTCAGATAAGAGGCATCTAAGCCTGCATAAGGAATGGGGGGGGGGGGCGGGTAAATGTCTCAGAAGGGACTCTCCCTAGTTTCTTGGACTGTAAAGGTGGGGGGGGGAGAAGATGTACTTTCAGACTTGTAATATTCTATTAATGTAATCTTACAATAGAGTTAGTACTCCTAGGGGTGCTTCTTGTCTGGACTACCTCAAAAGGCTGACACAGACTGGTGGGCATCTAGAGCAGAGTAAGGCCAGATGTCAAGCCAATGAGCCTGTTGTCAAACCTGCAGTCCATGCCAATGTCTATTCATGAACCGACGTCTTCAGAAGAGCCCATACAAATTCAAATACATATAGCAATACAAAGAATTTTAAAGATTGATATTAAACTAAAACCCGAACTTTTCTTGCTGGGTCTAATGGACAGGCAATTAGAAAAGACTTATGGAAGCTTGTTTTTGTACGTGGTAATTGCAGCGAGATTATTATATGCACAAAGACAGAAAGACTGAAATACCCACAATGGAGGAATGGTTAGTGAAGATGACAGAATTTGCGGAGATGGCAAAACTGACTTGTTTGATTAGAGAAAAAACAATAACTACATTTGCTAGTGCCCTGGAAACCCTTTTTGGACTTTTTACTGAAAACAGAAAAAAATGAAATTGTGATTTATCATTTCAACAAGACGGGCAGTGACAAATTTGATATATAAATAGAAATAAATTTCTGGGTTTAATGATGAGAAAAGATAGAATATGGAAAGAAGGGAGCCACAATGCAAACAGAGAGAGAGAGAGAGAGAGAGAGAGAGAGAGAGAGAGAGGGGATAAAATATAAATGCATTTATAACTGCTGTAAAGAAGATTGGAAGCTGCTCCTTTATATTCTTTTTCTTCTTTTTTTCTGTCTCTTTTCTTTCCTTTCTCATTAACTTATCACTTTTCTTTTAAATGTGCATTGTTTTTATTCTGTAAACAATTTTTCAATAAAATTAATTTAAAAAAGAATAAAATACAATAAATAGAATAAATAAATAAAATCTACAAGGCACTCATGCAGGATAGTGTCAGGTTCGGTCAGCACGGGGCTTCGGGGAAGCTCGCAGCCAGACCACGCGAACTCCACCGGCGGCAGCTAGCGAGGGAAAGAGGAACTGAAAGCGCCGCTAATTAATGGGCCACCTGCACCCAGCCAAACAGGAAAACCGCAGCGGAAGTTTCAACTCTACACTGATAACGGCACGAGCCAACAATGAACGGGACGCAGGCAGCGAAACAAGATCGCCGCGCAGCACAGAACCCGCGGGCTTGCACGTAACGGGGGGGGCCAACCCAAGCCGGAGGGGACTGCCAATCAAGGACAATGGACCCTGACCGAACCTGCCATCATGGACAATCAAGAGGGATTATTGGGGGGCCGATAATCCGCAGCGGTAACGCGATCGCGGGGCGGAAAAAAGCGCGGGAAGGGGGGAATATAACGAGTGATGCAATTGTACCAAGCCAGTCCTGGCTTTGCTTGTGACTGCTACGTTACGCATGAGTAAACCTCTTTTGTGAACCACACGTGTCACGGGAGTTTCTCTGTCGAACGGGGCAAACCTTACAGGATAGAACCTGCAATACACAGCTAGCTGAATGTGGCTCTTCAGTTGACATTGACACTGTCTCCAACAACCCCAGAAGCAGCAGAAAAATCCACTAATCTACAAAGTGCTTCACAGCCATCTGGTTTTGTTACGTTGAAAGGATTCCTGGCTTCACTTCACAAATTTCTTCAGCGGTTGGTACAAGTGAATCTTCATCAAATCAAATCACCTTGTTAAAGATTTGCACAGCGGATGCCATCATAGTATGTCAGGGCTTTTCCATCTGCACGGACTGACGTTTTGTTTATTGGCCCAGTGCTAAGCACTGGTGTAAACTATAAAATGCTAAACAGCTCAGCTCTCAGTTACTTGAAAGAGGGCTTTTCTCCTTAGTTGTCAAAATACTTTGTCCGGAGGCCTTTTTATGGAGTATTTTTTATTAGATAAGGTATGCACGGATCACCATTTTGTTGCTTTAATTGTTTCATTAGTGTTTGTTGGTGTATGTATTGAGGTTTTGTATTCTTTCTGTTAGGTTTTGAAGCATTTTCTTTTCGTAAGCTGCCCAGAGTCAACTTGGTTGAGCTGGGCGGCCATGTAAATGTTTTAAATAAATAAGTGGAATCTATTTGGCAGCGAGGCATCATTTTAGCCACTGCTGCTCACTGAATGTTGCAGAAATCTGAAATATAGTGGTACCTCAGTTCACGAACGCTTCTGTTCACGAACAATTCGGTTCACGAACAGCTCCGTTCGCAAAATTTTGCCTCCGTTCACGAACGCCGGATCGGGTGACGAACAGGATCCGCGGCCATTTTCCCTCCCGTGACACGTGGTCGTGGCTTCCTGTAGGGAGGGGGACTCTCCCTCCAAGCAGTAACCGCCTCCCCACCCGCCTTCCTGTCCTCCACACCAGAAGTCGCGTTGAGCAAGGTTAGCTTTCTCTCTCTTCGTACTGTACTTTGTGTCATATTTTTGCGGTTAAAAAAAAAAAAACATACGGTTCAGAACGGATTAACCGTAATTACATTGAACCTTATGGGGAAATTTGATTCGGGACGCGATCAAAAATCGGGTCGCGACCAAATTTGGAGGGGTCAGAACGGATTAACCGTATTTACATTGAACCTTATGGGAAAATTTGATTCGGTTCACGACCAGAGTCACGGAACGAATTAAGTTCGTGAACCGAGGTACCACTGTACTATTCTAGGCTGTCATTGGTTTTTCCAGATTGTTGGGTGTAGTGGTTGAGACACTGGACTGGAAACCAGGAGACCGTGAATCTGAGTCTTCCCTTAGGCACAGAAGCCAGCTGGGTGACTTTGGATCAGCCATTCCCTCTCAGCTCAAAGCTCCTCACAGGGTTGTTGTGGTGGGGAAAATAAGAGTAGGGAGCATTGTGTATGCCACCTTGGATCATATAACATAAATCTAAGAAATAAAATAAGAATGGATTTCCATACGTTATTCACAACTTTTCTAAGTTGTGCACCAAATTGCTAATTGCATTTTTGTGAGCGTACAGACTTGTAAGATTCTGTCATTATAGCTCTATAATAAAAGTGGTACTGACCTACCTGGCATCGGTTTCCTAGTCTGATCTACCTGAAGGGTTGACAATGGCCTTTTGCTGTTGAAACGTCTTACTGCTTTTTCAGGAGCTTATTAAGTCCATTCAGCTACAATTTTCTCAAGCTTCCCCTTCCTTTTGACCCGCACACTCTTCCTTTATATATTTGTTTTGCATATTCTATTCTGATCCTAGCCACTGAAATGGAAATTGGATTAAGCCAGTTACTCAGCATGATAAAATGTATTTTATAGCATAGTCTTATTAACCAACTAGATTGCTAGCATCACCAAAAAGGTGGCACCATATTTTGCAACTCACTATACGATGATGATCACAAATCAAGTATTTGGCCATGATTCCTTTCCTCATTGCTGACTGTGCAGGATGCTCTTTGCTAAGTTCTTTTCCTAATAGTTGCTATTGTATTGCTTTCATACTTTTAAGGATTCTGTTACACACTGAATCTCATTGGACTCTCCATTAAGAGAGCCATGAAAAAAACAAACTCTTACAATGTTATTGGAAAATGGAATCCATCATTTATTTAAGGAGTTGGGTTGAAGAGAACGTCTCTGCTCTTCCATATAGTACTTGGTTGTTCCATAGAGACTTCGAACAGATGCTACAGAAACACTAGAATGTAATAAACTGTGAATGTGTTAGGAGTTTCTCATGGGAAGAAGTTCATCTCGTTATCTTCACAACACTGTTTAGTCTAGAGAAATCGTGTGACTTATGTGTTTGCACGTATACTGCTATTTACTGCCACCTATTGGCGTGTTTATGCTAGTTACTCAGTGGGGGTACATATTGGCAATATAACGGGAGGATTATATGTCCAGCCTCTCAGTAGAGTTTTAGCCACCATGTAGTCAGTTTTTATAGGTTATGTAGTTGTAACTAATAACCAAGTAGTGTACCTCTTCTCTGAGAGTTTTTTGCTAGAGGCTTTGTTAAGCTTGTGTAGTAGATAAGTCTTGGATGCTAAAATACATGAGAAGAAGTGTTTTTTCCTATATTTTGTATGAAACTTGTATTTTATGGAGTTTTGCATTTTTTATCAATAAACACCAGATAGTATATATTTTCTGGCTGGATTTCTTTGGAAAACAAGATATGGACATTGCATTTGTAAATCTCTCATGCTGATGTGTATTTTTTCCTGGACAAACTTTCCTGGGAGTATTGCTGCATGCTGCACAACAGAATGAGACAGTGAATTGAAGAGCACAGTATTTTATTATGTGTCAGATATATAATTATGCTATTAGAAATTATGAAAGAAAAACAGGTGAGTAAAATTTTGATAGGATTGCTCATAGTACAGTCAATGCAGCAGTTAACTTAGGGAGGGGGAAAAAGGGCAATATAGATTACTTGAATGCTATTTTGAGATTCTAATGAGAGAGAAACAAACTGTTAAGGTACAAGGTCCTACTAGAAGGGGGGCAGCTAAACCTCAGTAGGGTTTTAGGTTAACCCTAAACAACCTACATTTCTTACCCATATCCACTCAGATAACTTATTCATTCTTTAAACACACAGGTCTTCCCTTTGCCCTATTCTTTCTACACCTCTTCAGAATTATAGCCCTAGGCCCATGGAAGGGGAAGAAGGTATGAGAATTTGATCTTTACCTCCTCCATCCTTATTTGTGTCACCCTCCATTAGTAGAAGATAACTCCATGTGTATTGGAGATCCTTCCCTGTCTGTGGGGATTTTTCACATATGCCAAACAGAGACAGATTGCGGGGGGGGGGGGGGAAAGCAAATAGGATAAGGACAAAATCCACCCTCAGTGCTTTCAATTAAAGAAAAGTCAAACTTTCCTTATTTAGGAATAAGCTATTTGGATTTCAGAGACTTATTTTTCATCAGAAAGTATGTTAGGCTGTAAGGATACCATTGCTCCTAGTTGTAGGATTAAGAGATGATCTCAATGTTATAAGCAAAAGGTTCAATGTGTGAGGAGGGGTTGCATGAAGATGTCCTATATATTTCTGGCAGTCCTTTGGATTTGAATCTGCACCCAGGAGATAAAATATGGCCAGTGACAAGGACTAGAGGGACCGAGACCAAGCCTGGGACTTTTTAACAATTTTCTTCAGAGGCATCCGCAGGATGGGAGACTTTTGTCAAAATGATGAAATAGCAGGATTGTGCCTTCACAACCCAAGCTCCAGCTCTTTCATATGTGTGGGTGGTTTCAAATGCATATAGAAATGCATGTACAACAGTCCAACAGGACACTCAGTACAGAAATAGAAACAAAGCGATACTGTTGAAAACGTTAGAGTATAATATACAATGGGTCAGAATTAATCCTGAAAATATATAGTCATGGATTACAAGACACACAATATTAGCAAAGCATCTAATGCAGAGAATTTGAATTTTAAAAATGCCTACTGTTGTCCAGCATCAATATTGGCAGAACCAAATTTTACCCTTCTTAATGAAATACAGTAAAGCAGTCTAAAGCACCCATCTTACAGTTATTATCTGTGCTTAAACTGCCCAATTTAACTGGAATAATGAAAGAAAAGAAACCTAGTTTATAAAACTCTTTTCCTACAACAAATAGTTTGGCTCAGCCACATTGAGTACAGCAGAATAAATCATTTGAGGAAAAAAATCAGATATAATCTGAGATCTCTTCAAAGCAACCGTGGAATAACAATCTATATACATTCAGAGAACGTCAATAGTGTACCAGCTAACCTACTCAGAAAACGTTATTTTACATGGATTTCTGTATAAATAAGCTATCAGGCAAAGTAGGGAACTAGACAAATAATAGAAAACCTGAATTATTTATTTTAATGTTGGAAATTATGTAAAGGGTGTGTATAATTGTGTTTTCTAATAATCTCACTTAATTTAAAAAGCTAGATACTAGGATTTCAAGGTACAGGCAAGTGGCTGAGATGTTGTTTTTTCCAGAGACTCCAACCCTGATATTAACCCTTATACTTCTGCATCAGTTCAAGCAGATCAGGATACAAGTGTTGGGGAGCATCCAGACCAAAGACAGGATCAAAATGTACCCAATCTGGAATATCCTTATAGAAAACCAAATGAGTGATTCGAGGAACCAATGATTCAACATTAATTCTAGTTGTACTAGTATCTTTTCCTGAACTCCACAAGGCTACTGGCACATTAACATCTTCTATTATATAAAATGGAGGTGTTGTCTGTGGATGAAAAGAGGAGAAAATAAAAGAATGTGATTTGGGAATCAACCCCATTGTGCAGTGAAGTTGTCTAATGGGTTCATGGAATTTTGACACCTGGTTAAACCCATAGTGTAGTTGCCTGTCAAAGTTATCTGCCAATCACAGCAGGGCTATGATGGGTTGGTGACTCACTGCCAACTAGTGGCATCCAGAAAGGGGAAGGGCAGCAATGCCAAGCGGATTTAACTAATAGCTTTGCTTAATAGTTAATAGCTATTAATACAAATAGCTTTCCATCTCTTTCCTCTATAGTCTTGCGTCCAGATGATGGTGTCTTAATTTCATAGGCTGAGGGAAAGCTAACATCCAAAATTAATGCAGCCATCATCTGGCTGCAGGACTATAGAGGAAGGAGGGCGATCATCAAATGAGACAATAAATGTTATGCTGATATTTACTGAGCCATGGGAAAGTGTCTAGTTCTCTCTGAGGGCATTGAAGTTTAACCAGACTGGAAAATCATTTACTAGGGAAGACCTGAGGGCTGTCCTAGAGAAACATGGCATCATTATTTTTTTCTTTGAGTGAGTGTAGATTGATTGATTGATTTGTTGATGGATTATTGAGGGCTTACCTCAGTCTTAACAGGGGAGTTAAGACTGTAGTTAACTGCCTAGTTAACTGTAACTAGGCAGTTTACAATAAATATACTACAAACAGAATCAGTTAGATAATGGAAGTACCATTCTAAATCCAATTGTTACAAATGCCCACAATAGCTCAACATTCATCATGTTAGCATTTTACTGTCAATTCCTAGGAAAAAATAGCAATTTAAAAACATTGTCAAATCCCTATCACTGTCATACTTTTTCTTACCATGTTGTATATGACTATGTTCTTATAACCATAGTCAAAATATTTAAATTCCACAGAACGAATGACCTAAAAGGAAACAAAAACATTATTTACAATTTAAAAATTAGTTTAGAAATCTTAATTTTACTAAACATTAACAGGATAGATGTACAGGTGTATGCACAATTTTTTCATCTGGAATTTTATAGAAAGATTACAAAGTTCTTTGAAAGAGTAAAAACAGTAATCATAGTAAAAAATAGTAAAAAAATATTCACTATTTTTTATTTTATTTTACTAAATCAGCAACACAGAGGACACATTTTAAAATATTAAATATATAATATTCATAAAAGGAACTAACCCAAATGTAATGTGAAATCTTACAATCAAAAAGAAAACTCCTCGGAAGATGAGGAATACCCTAGACTGGTAGTGAATAGTTTCATATGGGTGCTAGATATAGTGAAAGAATGGTTTCAGGAAATGAGTTGCTCCTAGATTTTGGAAATTTATTTTTATTGTAAAAATGAGAAGATGGAGCTATATATTTCTATATGGTCTAGATTTAATAATATTTATTTTTATTTATTTTTAATAGTGACAAAAATGTGGTCAGCGAACAAGAGTTCCTTGATGCTGGTATGGAAATCATGCTAACACATTTATTTTCTGCAAAAACCATTTGAAAAGAGCTAATAGGAAAACCACTTCCATAATAATGAGGTGGTCATTCTATAATCTTAATTGGATTTCCCAGGAAAGCATTAGAATTGGATTTCCCTTCAGCATCAACCTGAGTGGAGGCTCATTGGTATTAATTTTGTTTTGTTTTTAAGTCAAACATCCAACAGAAGAGAATATACGTAGCTCAGGGTTGAACTGTGGAGTCCTTGGGTTGAACTCTGGAGTCCTCAGTAGCCCAGGAAGAAAAAACAGGAGTCATCTACAATATACAGTGTAAGGACTATAACAGCCACTGTGTAGGACTGACAGGCAGAAAGCTAGCCGAGCGCATCCATGAACACCAACTAGCAGTAAGAAGACATGATCTCCTTAATCTCACAACCCATGAACAGACTTAACCATAGTTTAAGCTGGGAAACCGTCAGCATCTTAGGCCAAGCTAAATCCAAAAACGTGAGGGAATTCCTGGAAGCTTGCTATTCAGACACGTCAGGCATCAACAGGTACATAGAGATAAACACCTCCTTGCCAGCAATCAACACCCAGATAAGCAGAGACTGACACCAGGATTCACACCAGACAAACAATGAAGCAGTAAACAATACCCTAATCAAGGAACTACCAACTCAGACAGACAATCAAGCAGTAAGCAACACCCTAATCAAGGAACTACCAAGGAGAAAACCACACCCCCACCATCACTGACAGGGCAAGCTACTGAATATAAACAGAGAGCAAACCCCACTCCCTTCTAGCACTGAAGATGTTACCTAGCTGGGTAATGAAACATCTGCAAGAAACAGCTAAGATCAGAGAGTCCCAGGGACTCCACCAATATCAAACAATTTGATATTTGATATTATGTTTAGGAGCTGCAAGGAGCTGGACTCTTAGATAGCCATTTTCCTGGGCCAAAAAAACCCCACAGTGTGGTAAGGGGGACTCTATACTGCAAGACATTTAAAAAAAAAAAAAATTCAGACAGGTCAAAAATAATGTTAAAACTGTATGACCAACAAACAAACAAATAAACAACCCCCCCCCCTGGTTATCATGTCTTTTTCACTCATACCAACCATTTAGTTAAACATAAAACATTAACATCTCAATCTCGATTTGCTGAGAAAATAGCTAACAAACTAAAATCACACTCTACCTGGCTCCAGTGATCCAAGGTTTTTGTAGATGTATAATCAGGAAAGATTGCAGTATATACATCCGCCCGACTCTGAAAAACAAAAGGAATTTACATTTTTAGAATGAGGGAATATATGAAAGGATTGTTTATTGTTACATTGTTGTAAAAAACAAACAAGTGGAGAAAACCTGCCCCCCACACACACTTCCCCATACCTCAATTTCAAGAAATAAGTTCCACACAACCACAGAAAATAGGAAAACACTATTGGAGTAATATGTGAGTTAGTGATTTCCTTTAAAAATGCCTTAATTACATTAAAATTATTATACTCATGGGAGATTGTAGATCAGGTGCAGGGAAACTTTCTGCATCCAGGAGTCAGCAGACTTCCTTCTTTTCATTTTTTGGGAAGGTTGGAGAGGGTTTGCATACTTGGTGCATTAAGCCTATGTAAGTGGTTATCCATTTTAAAAGTAGAGGATCAACCAAAAACAAAAATAACATCCTATAATTGATCGGTCTTACAATATCATGAAATGTTGTCTGTAGAAGAACATGTGTGGTATAATTATTTAGGCTTTGGACCAGACAAAGAGAGACTCTGCTCAAGTTGCTCTCAGCTGACAGATAAATTTGGGTTAATGATGATGTCTCCCTTCTATCTCACAGTACTGCAGGCAGGGCCATTAGCAGGGGGCCGGGGGGCCAAGATGGAGAGGTGACTGTATCTGTGCTGGTGTGGTAAGTACATGTTTTAAGTATACTTACAAAGGGTAGGACTTTGATTGCAGTATATGGAATAGAAGTTGCAATGGCCGATAGCCGAAAAGCTATAGCATTTCTGAATCCATTCAGCGCCATTTATATTTGATGTAGTGATCCAGATCAGGTCCTTGGCCTTGAATGGTTGGTTTGAACAACTCTTCATACAATTGAATCTCTGAATCTACCCTTGGCACAGCCCCATTAATTTTCCTTTATCCCAAGAGAATATTCAATGAAGTTTCCCATTTCTACATGTAAACAGGTTGGTAACTTTCAGACACTGAACCCAATGCAATATATTTTACTACTGTTGAAGGAGGCAACTGATTTTGCTCCTTTGCTGCCTATTACTTCATTGCTCCCTTTAACCAACACCATCATTTTTGGTCTATGACATCAACATAGTCCACACATCTGAAAGCCATCAAGGTTGAGAAACACTGCTGTTAAGCTATAGTTCTAATCTTCCTGTGGACTGTGGTTTCCTGATCTGGTCTACCTTGTATGGGTGACATGTACCTCCTTTGTAGAAAGTATAAATAAAAATAGAGCTTACTTACTACATTTATGTTTTTCTTATTCCATCCTCCTACAAGGAAAAGATTTTGGAGGCAAAGCTGGTCAATCACTGGATAGCTGCATGCATAGGTCAGGGCGGTCTTTTGTCTCTGACTCACAAAGGAAAGTTCTTTAGTGCCCCATATTAGCTGTAAAATAAAAATGGTCCATGAATATCGATAAATCACACTTACATAATTGTGCCTAACATGATCAGAAGGAAACCCTGCAACTCCAAGCACGTTCTTCCTTTTCCAACACATACTACTTTACCTTCCCCGTCTTAAAGTTAACATTGGAAGTTCTTCTCCAGATTCCCCCACCTGATCATTTTTCACACATCTCTACAAATTCACACTGTAGAATTCACAAATTTACACATTTCAGTCAGTAGAATTTGGCACTTCAGTGCAAACAATTTGGGAATGACTACTTCTAAACATGGACTGCTAGGAGGTCAAACCAGTCAATCTTAAAGGAATTGGACTGCTAGGAGGTCAAACCAGTCAATCTTAAAGGAAATTAACCCTGATTGTTCATTGGAAGGACTGATAATGAAGCTCAAGCTCAGATACTTTGGTCACCTAATGCGAAGAGAGATCTCTTTGGAGAAGACCCTGATGCTGGGAAAGATTGAAGGCAAAAGGAGAAGAGGACGGCAGAGGATGAGATGGTTAGATAGCATCACTGAAGCAATGAGCATGAAACTGAGCAAACTCAGGGAGGCAGTGAAGGACAGGAAGGCCTGGCGCAATATGGTTCATGGGGTCACGAAGAGTCGGACACGACTTAACGACTAAACAACAACAACAACTTCTAAACAGGAAGAAAACATTTATGTTATTTTTGCTGTTTTTAATTCTGGTTGCTTTTTACTGTTTTTAGTCTGTTTTAATAGCAAGCTTCCTGGGGTCACATACAGGTAGTTCTCACTTAATTATCCTAATTGGGACCAGCAACTCTGCCACTAAGCAAAGCAGTCCCTAAGTGGGAAATCATGTGACTGAGACTGTGCTTTCTGGCTGGAAAGAGACAAGAGCACTCAGTTTCAGACCGTTGGCTTTTGTTTGCTTCCTAACCACTCTCCCGCCCTTTGGAAAGCTCGAGTGACTGCTTACGGTCTTGTACACATTGAAAGCAAAGCGACTGCATCGGCAGATCGGTGCTGGGAGCCCCGGGTGTGCTATGCCAACAGCTTATAGTACTCTCTTGAAATCCCTTCTCCAATCTCTCTGCTCTGCAAGGAGCTCCTTGCAGGGGGAGAGAAAAAAGCAGTCAAATTCTGTAGGCAATCACTTCTTTGCCTGACCCTTCCCCCCTCCCCACAAAGCAGAGAGATTCTGCAAGATTGAAGATTCTGTCAATGTAGCCTTACAATAAAGTAGAATTAGGTCATCTGGCTGTGATTCCTATCTGGTTTGCCCCACAAAGCTGACATTAATCTTGCATGTCTGAAAGTACAATCCTCCCCTTCCCCTATCCCCTTTACAACCCAAGAAATTAAGGAGTGTCTCTTCTGAGCCTCTTGCCTTCCCATTATTCAGTTGTGGGCTATGCTGTCTCTTATCTGATGGTTCCCTTGGCAATGTCTCTTTGCCCAGTCTCCCAAGGTCTTTCCCACATACCATTACAATCAAGAGACCAATGCAATTTTTAAAAAACCCCTTGCAAAATACAATGCCTTTGTCTTTTCATGATTGATCTGTAAAGAATGTTCTTTGCAAAAATGGGCCAGAGGTCCCATGGCCCTTTTGAGGCCTGTCAGCATTTCTGATAATAGAACTGAACTGTCTGCAAAAAACATACAGGTACAGGTTTACAGATAGTAGATACAGGTCTACTATCCAGTTTTGGGGGATGAAAATGTCCTTTGTTAAGGGTACCTAACTCCAAAAGTTTCCAGTAAATATGTCTGTCATATATCTTACTGATTATTCTCAGAAAAAAAAATATTGTCATCTGTGATGCTGAAGGTGTACAGAACTTGTGGGCAACCTGTTTTCCAGTTGACAAGAACTCTTCCATCACATGCTTCCCAAATATTTAGTAAGTTTTATTACTGTTAATAATCAGTATTGTTTAATAAGAATAAGCCTGACATAGAGCATGACATACAGGTACTGTAGTCCCCGGGTTAAGAACACCTGGTTTAAGGACAACCCGTAGTTAAGAACGGAGCCTGTTGTAGCAAAATTTGAATTAAATACACAATGATTTGAATTCAACACATAATGGTTTGAGTTCATTGCACAATACTACTTATATAGGATTATACAAGAATGCTGTTCCGGCTTATATAACAATTTGACTGAAAGGCTGGCCTTGGGAATGGAACTCATTCTTAAACTGGGGACTACGTGTACAGGGTGTGGGGGGTTAAAATCATGCACTGTTAGACACCTAGGCTAGTCATGGAGATGGAGAGCATGCAAGTAGAACAAATGAATAAATACCTACTCTTCTGAGTCCCTTAGGAATTCTTGCAATTACACCAAACATCCCCCTAATACCTTCCAGGTTGTAGGCAGGTGAGAAACCTATAAAGAGCTTTACTCTGAAGGAGAGGTAGGGCAGGATCGAAAAAGCAATGAAACCTGCAAAAAGGAAAGGAAGGAAGGAAGGAAGGAAGGAAGGAAGGAAGGAAGGAAGGAAGGAAGGAAGGAAGGAAGGAAGGAAGGAGTTAAAACTGTAGGATTGCATGATTGCTATAACTTTAACTTCTGCTTACTTTTAGTGCTGGCCTGAATCTTATCCCTCCTTCTGAGAAATTCTCCCCCATCTCGCCCATATGAAATCTTAAGGAATTTCTCCTTTTCTCTCTCCTTCACTCCCCCTTTTAATTTAATGCCTCTACCTGACATACTTGATAAGGGGGAGAAACAGAAGAAAATGAATTTTCAATCTGCTGAATGAAGTACTCTTGAATATGCTCTTTTTTCCTCAGAAAGGCCTCACCAATTGATTCCACCAATTCTACATCCATAGAGAGCATCTGTTCTCCCCATCTTCCAAGGTCATTCTCACATCACAACCAGCTTCAGACAAGCAGAGTCAAAGGAGAAGCCAGCAGTGAAATCGCAAGTTGTGGTCATCTGATGTCTCACTTAATGTCCATGGAAATACATTTCATTACTGCAGGGAAAAGTTACATAGTAAATCCATCGCAGTCACATGATGTCCTGCTTAAAGACTGCATTGTTTAGAAATTGAGTTGCTGGTCCCAGTTGTGGTTGTTAAGTGAGGACTATCTGTACTAAATATCTCAGCAAACAGAGGCAATTGTTGGCTGCCCTTATATGCCTTAGTGCAGCATTTGACAAAATTAGCAGAGAAAGAGTATGGAGGAAATTGATGGACGTGAATGTGTAAATATCCAATAATATAAATACCTGCTTAAGGGTCCAGTTTGGGGTCAAAAGAACCATGACAAGTAGGATCAATACTTACAAAGGAGTAAGACGGGGTTCATACTTACAAGCCTGATGTTTAATCAATACCTAAATGACTTACCAGGACCAAAAAAGGATCCTGAAGCACATCTGCTTAAGGAACTCAATACGCATTGCAACACTTTGCTTATGATATGATTTGATTAACATATTGCAAGTTGGGTTGCACAGGTTGTTAAGGAGGCTTGGCTCCTACTGTCATGATAATGATCTCATTATTAATAAATGGAACTCAAAAGTTGTGGAATTTGGAAAAAGACATAACAGTCACAGATGGCTATTACAGGGAGAGCTTATAGAGCAAGTTAACACATTTCCTTATTTAGGAATAGTCTTCTCCGAGACTTGGTCTTGGAATCCTCATCATCAAAGGAGCTTATTCAGAGTGAGGACACATATTAATTCATTGTTAAAATGAGTAACTTACTCTTATTCAGGTTCCTTAGCCCTAATTATCAAGGTATGTACAGCCAAAGTTAACACTATTCTCTTACATGGAGCTGAATTTTGGGGCTGAAAAGAAGTGCCATTACTAGAGCAAACAATCACAGCTGCTGATGAGAATTTTGGGTGTGGATAATAGGACCTCAGCTGCTGCAGTTAGAGCTGAGCTGGGAATTTATACACTTTGTTCCTTGTCAATAATTATGGCATATAATTACTGGTAGAGAATTAACTCTGGAAACTGAGAGACTCCCCAAATTGTGTTTGATAGAACAGACTAAATCTCAATAAGAAACCTCTTCAACTGTACAACGAACAAATTATATTGGGGGTGTGGCCTCTCAGTTTCTTGTCCAAGTGTCCCTGGACACATTAAAAAGATGGCCTCATTAAGAATTTTGAATATAGAAGCTGAAAGAGATATAGCTGCACTCAGTACAGCCCGCATATTGAAATGGAAGCTATAAGTGCACCTTTCAAATTGGAAAAGATTTAAATGGAGAAATGCCCAAGCATCTCAGGAGGGTATTTACCTGAGTGTGATTTGAGCAGCTAGATACAATAGTTAAACATCGAAGGTTTAGCCAAGTTCCTTGCCATGAATGTACATGTATTTGTCATACTCCAGAGACAGAGGACATAGAACATATATTATTTGACTGCCAGTTGTACATAAAAGGTATTGTCGCAGGGTAGAAACTTCCCAAGTTGTTGTTGTTATTATTACAGCATATGAGATCAGTGGATTTCAGGGAAACAGATTACTCAGGATGAATAGTGAAAGCTTGGAATGCCTCTGGAATCCAATCATACCTACCTGGTAAAGAACCTGGTGAGAAAAAGAGCCAGACTGCAGCAACCAGAGAAGCTGCCAATGCAAGAGCAGTGGCAGGCGGTGGTGACTGAAGTTGCCTAATTGCTCTGTCGGCTGGGTGACTGCTTGATAGCTAATCTAGCATCTAATCTAGGCATCAGATTGGTTCTGATGAAGATCCACTTGATTCTTATCTGACAATACAGTGTTGGTGACATGTTCAGTTGTCAATGGTGTTTCAAGGGGGTCAGTCACTATGGTCTGGCTTTAAGGATTCAGAGCAAGTTTCTTCCCTAGTAGGAGTAATGATCTGCGAGAATTAATGTCAGAAACTTCTCCAGTAGTTGTCAAGACTGGAAACAGTTAATTCTAAGAAGAAGTCTCTCAGCTCACAACTCAGCAAGATTTATTAGAAGTAGATTATACTAGTATGCAAGAATTCTGATGGGTATTCACCTTTCAAATAAGAAGTCTAAATATAATTAAATTATGGGGGCAATGTTATGACACTCCCTTCCTTTGGATACAAGGGAGAACATTCTTATTGATTTTGGGAAGGACACCACTTGCTGCCAGAAATTATTTCCAACCTTACCACCACTGTCTGAACCAGCTCCTAGACCTGAGAGATGTAGAGGAGAAGAGTTAAAAACAGTGGTGATCCAGGATGGAGAATGGTAGAAAAGCAAAGGCCATAAGAAGTTTTAGGACTGGAAAAAGATATGTGGAGAAAAAGAGGCAAAGGGACCAGGTAAATGCTCTGGAAAGGTCCCCCCTTAGAGCCCTCTCTGATGGTGAAAGACTTGCTAGCGAGCTTGTAATACTGCAAATTGCAAATCCCCAAAGGAGATATTCTTACTTAGTATCTGATGGGAGGTAGCTCTTCAAACTGAAAACTGGCCGCTGTGTTGAACTTGCTGCAATTGGCTTCAGCAAATATATAGAAAGTGAAGTAGCCATTTGAAGCTGATTGTCCTCAGCAGAAGCAAAGGGACCACCTCAGCAAAGTGTTTTGTTGCATTCAGGCAAAATGGTACATCTCCATGAAATCAAGCCCCGCTTTGTATTGGCTGAAATGGCATTTATAAATCATTGACCAACATCCTCATAGAGGATATCTGTTAATGGCTCTTAACCTTGATAGATGTTGTAGACATCTATCATAGATCTCTACAACAGAGATGTAGAATGCTGGGTGTAAGATGATGTGGGCAAAAACATGCAAAAGTACATACTGTAGTCATTTTCTTGCATTTGCTCATCCCAGTTGGAAAAGGAGTGCTGGATCCTTGGTTGGTAGAGAGAGAAAACAGTTTTCTTATAAAGTTATGCTGAGACTACATTCTTCACTTACCTAATGATGCTCCTTGGGAATGGCCAATAACATATAAACAGTCTTGTTCTGTTTTGTGTAGGATGAAGTTTATTGTTGCTGGTATATCATAAATTGCCATTTCATGAAAACTGTAACACAAAAATACATGCCTATGTTATTATCTCTGGACATTAGCGTCGAAGCACTTGATCAAGGACCACTGATCAAGGCCTCAGCAGTACTTCAAACCCGACTACCACATAGGGGCTGTACTTTTCCCCATTTAAAAAATAATAACTCAAAGTAGATTTGCTGAGAAAAATGTCTGCCTAGTATTGTGACGGTGATGGTGATTTACAGTGAGGCATTTTAGAAATAGGAAATTGCAACAGGAATTTATAGCTGAACCCCGGTTGCAGGGATAGTATGGCTTTGAATTATTCACAGAAGGGAACTTGTAAGCTTCCTGGTGTAATGTAATAAGGTGAACAGAAGAGCAAAGCACAGCTAGGGTGATCACATTTCTAACTTTCCTTTTGGCCCACAAGCTGAAGCTTTTTTTGTGAGAAGCTGTCACTTACAGTTCAGTGATCTACAACATGGGAATCAGCACACCTACCTGACTCCTTGTTTAAAATGAATGTTCCTTCCGCCCATCCCTGTTTTCTAAGTCCACCATTCCATGTTGTTCAGGGACACCTTATTTGACTTTAATTCTACTTCTTGTTACGTAGCATATGACTGATTGCAGGAGGAATATTAGAAGATTATTTTATTCGTGTGGTAATGTCATAACATGGCCATGTACACAAAATATGTAAAATAATTTTTTTCTGTATCCTATATGACTTGATTATCAAAGGACCCTAGTCTAACCTTAATTTCATATTCAAAAGCTTCAGTAACCCATGATAAATGATAAACTCTTAAACAGATTGAAATTGGCATATCTTTTTTCTCTCTACATTCTGTATTCAAAATTCATATTTTTTGCCAAGAAAACCCAAAGATTTTTAATGAAGAAAACTAGAATGGAAATATTTTGTTTAAAAAAAAAAATTTACAACAGAGAACGTGATGCCTCACCAATTAACATATTTCAATATTGTTATTGCAACTGGTAACCTATTTTCTATTTTTATGTATTTCTATTTTGTGACATTAGTTTTTTAATAAATGTTTATTGTATCCATTTCAAAATTGTTTTATAAAATATGGAAATATTTATTCTTAAATTACATATACCCTTAAAACACTCTTTCCTAACAAATTGGTAAACTTTGACCAAGCATATTCACTATAAAAACTCCTTGGAATTTACCTGAATTCCCAGAATTCTTGCTGGTCAATCGAAAACTCTTGGTGTCTTCTAGACCAAGTGGTTCCTCTGATATTTATTATCCAGACATCATAGCCAGCATCTGCCAGAAAAAAACCCAGGCTGTTGCTAGGAAGATTTGCAATCCAACATCTCCCTTCCATCATAAAACCATGTACCAATAAAACGATTGGTCTAGGCCCTGCAAAAGAAACCAAGAAGACATCATTTATTGTATTATCTGTAAGTACAATCCCATGCTCCTCCAGAAACAGTAAACAGTAAACAGAAACATTTGAGTAAATGCACTCTGCCTTGTTCAGTCACTTTACAGCCTCACACTTACATTAGGGTTGTGCAAAGACCTGGATTCAAAGGGCAAAATATAACCTGGACACATGTGGCATTTGTCAAGGGCACTCTATACCAAATGCTAATCTCCCCAGGATCTGCAAGGGCAGCCACAGGAACCCAGGAACAGATGCAGCTGCTTTAAGGTATTCTGAGCAGGTGCTATGTGCATGGCCACACACACTGCAAGCCAGTTTGCCCTTCAAATCCAGATGTCTGCACAACGTTAACTGTGCTACTAAACAACCTCTGATACTTCTTTAACAATATTTGTCAACTACCCCAACTGAAAGAACTCTGGTCAATGAACAGCAATAAAATTGCATAACAATCCAGCAGATTAAAAATAAAGTAACATAAGAGGATTGATAGAACTATAATGTACTTGTGTAATTGCCTAAAATCACTCTAGGAGCCAAAATCACTCGGGTAGCCTGTGCAACAACTTTATCATCAGTGTAATCTTACTGTAGCAGGTCGCGCTAACTAGCAGTCTGGCTATCCCATTCTGCACCAATTTCAGCTTCCAACTGTGTTCAGAGGTACACCACACAGTGTTCAGTTTGTCCAGTGAACACGATCCCGGTCGCAAAGGTTTCCCAGTCCATGTAGTGCTGGGACTGCTGGGCTAACTGCTGCTGAAGACACTCCTTGGCCAGGGCTTACACCTGCTTTTCCTACCCATGTGAGGTAGAAGCAGGAAGATGCAGAAGGCATGGACCAGCTCTTCAGGGGGAGCTTGGCCCCATCAAGACCGACTACCAGGCTCAAAGTGGATGGATGGCCATAAGCTAGCCACAAGACAGCAGTTCTGATTATTGGTAGGGTTTAATCTGAGCTTGAGTTTTAATCTAGTCCCCCACAGCCGCCAGGTACCAATTCAAAACCTCACCAACTCTAACCCTGGGGTAACAATGTACACCTGGGCTTCATCAGCAAAGTGAAACACATGACTCCAAACTGACAGAAAATCTCTCGCTTTTTCCAAAAGCTATTAAATAATATGTTTCAAGTCAGTTTTTATTTAGAGCCTAAAGGCCCAAAAGCAAGTAACAAATATAATTTAGACTTGGCATTAGATAAAAGAGTTTAAGAAATAAAATATTTAATACATATTACATGATAGATTTAAAGCCCCAACTCACTGATTTGTTACTAAAAACCTTGTTTTTATAGCCATAGTTAAAAATCTGGCAGTTGCCACTGTAATCTCCAGATTTTCATCTGCAAGTAAGTTTTTTACATACTCAGAAATATCTCCTCCTAGTTTAGATTTTAAAATCAGCCAGATAATGTCCTGCCAAAGACTCTTATAAAATTCATAATACAGTAAAATGGGAGCCACCGTTTCAGGATCAGTACCAGTATTAAATATTTTATTTGTTAAAATTTTTATCTAATACCAAGTCTAGAATATATTTGTAAATTACTTTTGGTTCTTTGGGCTATAAATAAAAACTGACTATTAAATAATATAGGAGAGAAATCAAACCTTGCAATATTAAATGCCACCAAGGAGTCTAAGAGGACCAGGACAGATGCATTACTCCGATCCCATTCATTAGAATGATCGATGCTGTTTCTGTCCCATGACCAAGATTGAAAGTAATGAAGATAATTCACTTCCCCTAGGATCCTCTGTAACGGAACCCCTATCACTCTCTTAACAACGTTTCCTACACTTGGAGACTAGGCTAAGGTTGGAGACTAAGTGAAAGTTATCAAGTACAGCTGGATTAAGGAATGGCCCCTTTAAAAGAGAGATCACCAAGCTTTTTTCAAGGCAAGGGGCAAAACTCTCTCCCTCAGATAGGCATTAATTACCTCCTGAATGCAGCCACACAGGAACCTGTGGGAGCCAGAAGGGCATCGGTCTCCCCACCCGAGGCAGAGCTCCCATTACAGAGAAACCTATTGCTTCTTCGGCTGAACAAGTTCAAGGGAACCCTGGACTGAAACACCCATCTTAATACACCATTAATAGCCGCATAATTATTTGTAGAAAGGTAATATATTATATAAGCCAAGCATCTATGGCTTAAAAAACAAATCCTGCAGAAGCTCTTTTCCAGTCAAAACTGAAAAGGGGAACACATTTATACTTCCCTCCCCATAAGGCACAGTGAGATTTTCATGATCACTTGAAAGACTATATGTATAGTATGTAAGCTATCCAAGGGTGAAAATGTTACACTACAGACCTACCTGCATTCCCCGGACAGTGTTTTCCATAAGGAATTCTGTTTAGCTGGAGGTAATAGCCATCATCAGTCAGAACTTCATACTCTTCACTGGGATATCCCCAATATTCGATGATTTCAGACTGCAAATGAAATAATAAACTCTTGCTCAACATCTAAGGTGTATACCTATGGGATATGTCATCTGTTCAGTCAGCTGAATAGATATCTAGTTCATATACCTTTGTGGCTTCATCTTCACATTTAGTGAGATAGTAGTTCTGGAAAAACTAATCAGGAGGGAACATGCAGAAATTATAAATACAGAACAGTTGAAAGCTATGCCTGGTCTACAGGTTTGATCCTCCAGAAACAGGCTGATTAGATTACCTCTCTCAGCACAGATGACTGGGATTTGGTGGGTGTAGTAGCTGATCTGTTGATAATTTGCTGATGTTTAAGGCACACTACCAAAATTTGTGTGATAAATCACTGCTCAGGAATGAGTCATCCTGAGAAAGATCTCAGGGTGGAATGGGAGCTCTGCTCACTTGTATTACTCCTAGGATAGCTCTGCTTCTTGTAATTACATGTTGTCATCCCTATTGGGCAGTGAAGCTGAACATGTTCTGGCTCTGTTGTGTTATGATGAATGTGAATGGCAGAGCTTCAGGACAAATGAGTTTCTACCTTAGAGGTTCTCCCCACTCCCAGTGAAAGTTAAGATGCCTTTACCCCAGGCTCTCCTTTGGCTTTCCCAGCAGAAGACCAGGTGGTAGCTTCCCCTCCCAGTGACTGCTACAGTTATTTAGAAATTGCCCATTAAATGACCACAACATGAAGCAACAACATGGATAAAGGCATGATGCTGTTTGGATGCCCACTTTTCTGTTCTTCACATGATGCTCTTGGCATGCCTAAGTCAGACAATCACCAAACAGTTTAAAACTGGGAATCTTGGAGCTAAAACAGTGTGGGTTGGAAGCGATAGCCTCCCAATAAGTCTCTAACTGATGCCTGGAAGCTATGAGAATTTGGACAGGGTGAAACCAACTTAGAATATCCACCAAATGGCAAATGGTAAACCACCAGGATTGGATGGATTCTCTGTAGAGTGGTATAAAACATTTACAGACCTTCTAGTGCCAAAACTTTGTCAATTGTATAGTGAGATATTTGATTAGGGAATTTTATCTGTGGCATTCAATCAGTCTTATATTATAGTTGTACCAAAACAGGTAAAAATCACACTCAGTGTGCTAATTATCATCCATACTCATTGATTATTGTTGATACAATGATCTTAACAGCAGTGTTACCAAATAGATTACAGTAAGTGATATTGTTCATTATTAAGAATGATCAAGCAGGTTTTATAAAAACTAGGCAAGTAACAGATATTAGGAGAGTTGTGTATATAATAAATTTGAATAAAAACAAAGATCAGTTTGTAACTTCTATAGCAAGAGTGTCAATGGACTTCAAGTTATGACTTAAACAACAAAAACAATAATTAGAATTTATTGGACTCCACTTTGTATAAAATAGGACTAACTAAGATAGCATTCTGTTGAAGATGTAATAAGGATAATGCTTCTTTAAAAGACATGTTTTTACAATGTTTAGGAGAAAGTTTTGGGAGAAAGTAGTGGACTACCATACAAATATGACTTTGAGACAAAAGCTGAAATTTTCAGAGGATAATATTAATACATTGGATTTGACAACTGGACAGTGTAAATGGATTCTCTGTGCCCTTACTGTGGCCAAAAGACTAATATTACAGCATTGGAAAGATAAATCTATGGTGCCATTTACTCAATGGATTGAAGACCTGATTACATTTGCCACCTATGAGCAGATTGTCTATAGACGTAGACTTTGTATGGACAAGTATAATGAAAGGTGGGACTCGTTTATACAAAATACAGTAGATTAAAAAAAGAATAATAGTTATATAAGTGTATTAGAAATAAATATATACGCACTTAAATAATTGTTACATTGGCGATCGATTTGTTTAGAAACAGAGGGTGTAGTACATATATTGTTGTGGGAGAAGGAGAAGGATTAGAATTCAATCTACTTGTTTCATGTAAACAACTTACGATTGTCATGAATCCTTCAGGATTCAGATGCCTTCTGTTGAAAGGTTCTTCTGTAGTCTGCTGGATTAAGCATACCATTACCAGAAACAGCCACATTCTGCCTGTGTGTAAAATGGTTATGTTTTAAAGTCATAATTTTAGTGTCTCAAAATCTTCAGGAATCTTTTTAGACAGGCATTAGAATACATTCCCCAAAAGCCTAGCTGTATTTTCTTAACAACTAGAACAATTTGGACCTATTTGCTAGTTGGTATTTCCTAGATATATGCTTTTCAGGTGAATTGGTCCACAATTCTCACTAAGAATAACGATAATAAAAAACAATCTAATCCTGTTTTTTTAAAAAAAAACACTATTTACAGTAAAACATAATTTAAAGGTATTTAAGAAAATGTTATTAAAATAAATGGTAAGGAAGCCATTGGTTTTGATAACAACATCAAGTCTCCTATGTTTGATATTCTTCAAACTCTTCAATATATCAGAATGTGGAAAATGTAACACACGTCCCAATCCACACATACACTTGTATTGTGGAAAAAAGAAGACAGGTGTTTGGCTGTCCTTTGGAAGGATTGTGTTGTTATCATTCTGAAACCTGGCCCTCTAAATGACTTAAACTCCAGAATCCCCAGTCAGAATTATTAATCAGCCGTGTTCTTGTAACAACAGTAACTTAAATTCAGTTGTAAAAGCCTAAAGCCTACCTGTTAGTTTATCGTCCAGGAGATCTTGAGCACTGCACAGATGCTGCATAAAGTGTAAGAGACTGTAGTAAAGTCCAAGTAAGATTGTGAATCTAGCAATTTATGCTAGTGTAAATGATGATGTAGGGGCTGAGCTGAGCTGAACAAAATTTATTAGATGCTATGAATGTCCTCAGGTAAATCTGCACCAAGTTTAATTTCTTACATGCTGTGTTTTGCCTGACTCAGCTTTAAATTAATGTTGAAAGTAGACACGTTCTGACTGATGTTACTTAAGGTAGACCTGTATTATGAACAAAGAATTTTTTTTAATGAAATATGCATTTGTGAGAAGATTTTTTTGCTTGGCCTACATGTTGTTTTGGATTCAGACTCAGTCTAACTCATAAAAGATCCTCTGAAATGAAAAGGTGATCTATTAGTTATATTTAAATTAAATCCTATTGATGGCAATAGGTTTATTGAAATACAATTAAGGCTGGATCCAACCTGTTTCTCATGGTAAACCAATTGTGCAGAATGGTTTGCCCCACAATTTGGGCAGATTTCCCCCCACCCCCAACTTGGCAACTTTAAGATGTATGAATTTCAATTCCCAGAATTCCCCAGCCAGCATGCTGGGAATTGGTCCGCATATCTTAAAGTTGCAAGGTTGAGAAACACAGTTCTAAAACATTCAAAAACACATAAATGGGCTTCCTTGGATGTGCATGGAGGTATCTTGTTCCTGGTGGCCTTAGTTTCTTTCTTAGTCATATTTTGATTTTGTTTCTGTCACTGAAGTTCATTTATTTTATTGTCGTGTTCTTGTATTTTGACTCCTTCAATGTATGAATCAAAAGGAAAATGCTCAGAATCCTGCTGGATTCGAGTGGCATATAGACACCAGTAAATAAGTACTTTTTTTGCCCCACTCAGTGCTTTACTCAGTGAAGAAAATCCAGATGCAATATTCTGAAGAAATGTTAGGTTTAGAATTATCTCAGTATTACTGTGCAGCATGATGATGAATTCTCAAAGTATTTAGAATACAGATTATACAGCAGTTTGCAAGTTTTAAACAGCAAATTGCTTTTACTTGATGTAAAGCAGCATAAACTAAAAGCAAGAAAACAAAGGTCTTCAAAAGCAAGTGGTGAATTTAAGAAACATATCAACACTAAAGGCAGATGAAACACAAAGGATTTATCAATCTGTCCTGCACCTGCTTTATATGTTCCTGCAGGAAAAACCACAATTCCTCAGGACAGATTCCAGTCTTTAGCTGCTGTTGTTAATAAAAAGCCTCTTTGGTTTTTAATTAAAATCTATGTTCCAATTATATCTAATCTTTCCCTCTAATTCAGGAAAGAATGAATGTTTACTCTCTTATTTGTAACCACCCCTCACAGTTTTTTAGTTTCCAAAGCATTTGATATATGCATTTTCAACAAATTAAAATGGCTCTTGGAAACAAATATTTATTATATGATTAGTGGCACTGGAGGCTTGATGATGAGAGATTCCCTGAAGCTCCTTTTGATCCTACAGAAATTAGGTAAAACAAAGGCAAGCTAGTACATAAAATTATCCTCCTGCTACAAATCAAAACCAAGTTGTAAAATATGCATCAAAGTAAATAATTTTCAGGACAACGTGCTGTTTGAAAATGTTTTGAAAGATATGCTTCAGTTCTCTCATGAATGCAGTACTTTTCAGTTATTCATGAAAGCAGCCCAACTTTTTTCAAGCTTTTCTATCAGTTTGAAAAACTAAGCTGCTTTAAGAGTTGGGTTAACTAGTGAGTTGAGTTGAATCATGAAAGCAGCTGCATCCTGTGCGAGCCTGAAAAACTGTTTGGCTGCTTTAATAAACAGCAGAGAAGTGCTGTGCTTATCTGAGTTTTAAAGTAGGCATAACCCAACTAGGATTTAAAAAAAAAAAAGAGTATGAATTTGCATCAAGAGATGGTAACTTTCTCTTATCAAAGGGTGCATTCTTTTGGAGGGAATACGTCCGCATTCTGTGTAGAGGTGAAAAGGGCAACACCACCAGAAAAGTAGTAGCTGTGTTTACACAATAAACTGAACCACAAATTAGCTGACCACATTTTAGCCTACTATGCTAAAATTGTTCAGTATCTCATTTGAACCGAGAAAATTGAGTAAACCATGGCTAAATTAACCATAGATAATCATTGTTTGCAAATGTATCCTATCTCTCTGTTAAAATCATGGCCATTCCTTCGTATCATATTTGTTTCCCATGAGTATTTTAAGATCACAGAATTGCATGGTTCAGTAAAAGTATTTGACAATCAGAATGTGAGCGAAGAGTTAACATCCCTTAACAAATATATAAAATGTATCAGTATGATCCTGAAATTTGGAAATAATTGCGGAGGGTAAATCATGTCTTAGAATATTATACAAGGGACACCATAAGAAGATGTGGGCAAGGGTTTCTACCTCCCTAGAGCCATCAGGGCAAAGTTTCAGGGAATAAGGAATCTTATAAAATCTACCCACCAACAGTGAGGAAAGAAGAACAATAAAATGGGCTCTGCAGAAAGCCCATCTATATTTACCCAGGGTTAGATTGTGTAAATACCCCTCTATAGAGGGTTGTGGCAGTCTAACATTTGATGACAAAATTCAGGAGCACTGAGCATTGTGATGATCAAGGTCCCCAATTCATTGTTTTACTAGTCATTTGGCCTTCATGAGCGTTAATTGCCCTATATATTCAGGAGAAAGACCGAGACTACATGATTCCTCCATAGAAGTTTGATACCAACAAGATTCGTAGCTGTCTGTCAACAGCAGAGGCAACAGCCCAGTAGGAAGCATGATTCTTAATACTGTATTCTTAGATTTTGAGTATGAGATGGCATTCATGAGAACTCTCAGATCCCAAGGAACCAGTATAGATGCAACAGGCATCCTTAGGTAGCAGGAATGTATCAGCAAGAACAATTAGCTCTCACTCTTAGCTGTTTTCAGTTTCCAAACTAGATCACATATGCATGATTAGATGCTCTCAAGCCATTAATTCATCTACCATGAAAGTAGCGGAATTGCCTGGTATCTGTGAAGGAGAAGTTGAAACAATAGCTAATCAAATGTTGAAAAGAAGAGCTTCCATGACAAAGAAACCTGAGAAGTGATTAATATGCCCGTGTAGAAGAGAGACAGATCAAGCACTTTTATTTCACTCAGCTCTGGCACTGTGACAATCTTTATGCAAGTACTCACAAACCAATTGAGGGCAACACATTCTTTCTTAATGCACACATATGCCAAGGTGGGAAGAACTAGAGGAAATCTTGATTCTCATGTACATGCTGTTAACATCTTAGGGACATAGGACTCCCCTGAGACATTAAAAAGGCAAGGAGGATCCTAGCACCTGGCTCACAGGATCAACTGAAATCCTGAAGAAGTCCTGAATGACCGTCTCTGTAGATGTTTCTTGACCAAAAGAGGAAAGATGAATAAAGAATAAAAAAGTAATTAGCAAATAGTATCGGTTGTGTGAATGGGAGAAGGAAAAAGATTTCAGGCTTGCATAGCAAGAGGAGACAGTACATAATCCATTCTTGCTGGGAAATTTGAAGCACTACTGAAATTTCTTGCAGTTGAAACGACTGGGGAAGTATGAAAAGTAAGCCATTCTGAGAGGTGATTGTCTTTTCCCCAGGGAGGCATAAACCCAGGAGACATAAATGGGAAGCAGCAAATTTAAGAACATTCAAACATTTCAGCTGGCATTGACACAGAGGCATAAGGAGGGAGCAGGTGTGCAAAGAGTTGTAAATTGGAACTGCAACTCCACCTCTACCCCCAGCAAGGTGAGGGTCAATGCAAACAGTGATAATCTGCCACTGAAGCCAATACCATTTTACAGAGGAGAATCACTTTTCAGAAATAATACAGAAGAATATATTTTTAATCTAAAAGATATGATCACAAGGCATCTCTTTTAATTTAGAAGTACTTAGGTGGAAATACCATTGATGAAGCTGAAAAAGTCAGACTATAATCTTAAAGTGACTTCTGGGAGACCATCAAGGGTTGGTCTCAAGAGGCCTCCTGATATGAGGAAGAGGACCAGTCTTTAGATGGTGTCATCTTTCAGCCTGCTATCTGCTTCTGACAGGAGTGGAGGGAGCCAATTTGGAATTCAGACAATGTGTCCTGGTCTTCAAAAGCATTGAAGATCAGACGACCCTCATTTTATGCTAGCTGTCTAACATCTTGTACTTACAGAACCAGCAAGCTTTCTCTCTGGTGAAATTCAGTTGCTTGCCTTCAGTGTTTTTGGAAGGGAGACACTACAGCATGCATCAACATTTACATGCCCCTACCAAATGATAGACACTGAGAAGAACCCATGTGTGTTATTATGCTGCCCCTTCTATTTAGGCTGGTGTTCAGGCCTGCTAAATGGGTCTGAGAAGAACACATTATTTTTTTTGGCAGCAAGCATGCAGAAACCTCTAGAAAGGTGATTAAATTCTGCGCTGTTGCTAATGCTGTATGGAGATGTAGCAATTTAGGGTCCTCACTATCCAAAATACACACACACACACACACACAAATTTCTTCCCTGCTATGGAAAACCCAATCCATTCAGCATTTACTGTATTTGTGAATTTTTATCTCTCTTACTCCTTTTTTGCTTTATATTATGTATGAATATATTCATTTTGGTTATGCTTATTCATTGTATGGTGCTTATCTGGGATGGTAGAGAACTTCAGTTAACTAACTGGCTGGATACTGCAGGAAAAAGCATAATTTCACAGGACAACTTCCAGCCGTCAGCTGCTGCTTTTAATAAAAAGCCTCTTCTATTTTTTTTTTTTAATTAAAAGCTATGTTCCAATTAGATCTCATTTTCTCTTCTAGCCTAAGGGAATAGAGGGCTTGTGGAGGTTCTAATTTTGTGGAGTCCTTGGGGTTCTCTGAGCTTAGTTGTTTTCTTGCAAACATTTCATTACCCGGCTAGGTAACATCTTCAGTGCTAGAGTGGGATGGGGTTTGCTGTCTGTTTATATATAGTGGCATGCCCTGCCAGTGGTAGTGGTGGTGGGGGGTTTGTTTTGTTTTATTCTTTTCCCCTTCTAGTTTCAACTGGGAAACTGTCAGCATCTTAGACCAAGCTAAATCCAAAAATCCAAGGGAATTTCTGGAAGCTTGCTATTCAGATACGTCAGGCATCAACAGGCACATAAACAACATCTACCCACTATTCAAAAGAGGCAATTAAAAGGAAAAAAAAGACCAGAACAGCCTCTCACCAGCAACCATCACCCAGATAAGCAGAGATGAACACCAAGATCATCACCAGCATACAATCAAGCAGTAAACAATACCCTAATCAAGAAACCTTTTTTCATGCTGCTCTTTCATCAGGAAGATTAAGACCACTTCACAAGTTCACCAGGGAGGCAGCACTTAACGACTCACTTGGGGATGAGTGAGGAATTAGGAGTAAGACATCCACATCCCAAAGACTCTACTAATCACATCTCCTATTGTCCCTTCAACAAGCCCATCATGTTAGTGAGAAACGCAGCCACCCTGGAAGACACTTATGGGGTCCCCCCAACCAACTTTCTAGACTGAAAAAGCTGCTTGGACAAGCACTGAAACGTATCTAACCAAAAAGAAAAGAAATCCAGTTGCCATAACTCAACCTCCAGATACTTCCACCTGGATGACTGAGAATCTTCATCAACATATTTCAAGGGCATCATTATGAATGGTGCATAATTACTGTATATACAGTAGAGAGCTGAATGCTGTTTATTACATTTTAGATCTTGTACAACCTCAGGACCTTTTTCAGTACTAAGCTCAACTGGACAGCTAAACACAGGTTAGCAAAGTCTCTTCCTTTACCTTATCTTTTTAACAAACATGATAGTGAAATAATCTTGCAATAGCATCAATATCATTTTAAGAGCCGATACTTTAACTTACTCTTCTATTATTAGCAAGATCTTGTATGATCCAATAATTTTAAACTTTCTTTTAAAATATTTGAACATTTGTATCAAACAACCCTGATAGTATGGCATCTGGGTTAGATATTTTAGACCATGATATTTTGATATTTTGAAGCGGCTTAACACAAACATAGGGTACCAGATCTGGGGTGCAAACATTCGGAAAACTACTATAGAATTTTCTATTATTTATTTGTCATCCAATGTTTTGCTACCCTGACCCAACAGCCTGGGAGAATACAAATAGATTTATAATGCTTTTAATGGTCTCAGGTTTGCTTTCTCCATCATCATCATCATCATCATCATCATCATCATCATCTTCCTCTTCCTCTTCCTCTTCATCATGAAAATTATTAAAATAACTAAATGAAATTCTCACCTACCCCTATTTCATTTTATTCTGTTTCACAGTGTATTTTCTCCTTACCATTTTCTGAGGAATGAGTATTCTCTCAGATAAGGATGGGTCCCTTAAACTGGTTTGCTTAACTCTATTTTCCATTCCACCAGATGCAAAATCAGATTGGTCATATTTCCTCAACAGTTTACTAATTCAGCAAAAACAAACCCAAATCAGAATATTTCGTGTTCCTCTTGTAATATAAGCATATTGTATGTACTTTTCCTATTACTGTATGCACTTTTGGGCAAGTGATTTTTTTTTCCTTATTACATCAGTTTTATGTGTTTTATTTTAATATAGTATTTAATATACACATTTACACATTTCTGTGGATAGTTTGAAGTTTGAAGTTACACCACAACATTCTGAAATGTAATATTTTCCATACACACCTAAATTCCAACTAACCTATACATTGTAACAGAATACATTTGTTTCTTAGCACTTTTAATATGTTGCCCAAAATAAACATTTTGCTCCATAATGAACTTGGCCAGTCTGATGTTATTGCACGTTCTTTGGATATCTGATTTTGATATTGATAATTTTTAAAAAGTCCCAAAGAGTTTGAAACATGGAGAATTCAATTATTTAGGACATTTAGTATTCTTTTACAGATCTTCTAATCCAGAGCCATGATGTGGCTGTTGCTGGCAATAATATGTTTAATCCAATAAACTGTTGCTTCAGAACAATTCAGAAGTGGAAGACATTTGAATTCTCAAGCATTTATGACTATTCTAAGTTATTTATTCAGATATGCATGGAAACAGCAGACTGCATTTTTTGCTAAAGCAATTCTTACCCTGTTTTTTAAATCGGCCCGTAGGGACAAATGGTTTTGCAGTGGAAATCTCCACAAATCTCCTTGCCTGCTTACCAAATGAACTGGCTATTAATGCCCTGGTCTCTGGTCTCCTTCATTAGATACTGGGCTTGACAAACTCAGCCAGCTTATGCCCATAGTGGAATTGAGGGGGTTAACACTGTAAACACTGACATTAACCAAACTTGCAAAAACTTAATCTGTATGAGTGGATGCTGGTGATCAGGAACAACTCCTTGAACAGAAATAGAATTCCTACTGGACAACACACTTTTGAAATGCTGTAGGTGTCAGGATCTGCCGTTATCTACAAGTACGCTGGGCCCAATTTTTCAGTCGATTTAACTTCACTTTAAAATTCATACTGGGAGGAAAAAAATTTTAGCCAATGCATTATCAAGGTTGCCTCAGCATAACAGCCCAAGGGAACAGGTGGTTGCCCCGGTAATCCCTAAAGCACCACCTCAGACAGAACCTGGCTCGGTGGCCCTAACCAGAACCCAAGCAAAACTACAAAAACAGAAACCTACCAATGAACTGCTCCAAAAAATAAATGCTGCCTTAGATTCTGATGAATGGTTCCAGAATAATAAAAATACCCTAACCCATGAGAGCCAAGCTTGGTGGATGGGAGACAAGCTTTATGTTCCACTTTCATTTCGTAAACAAATCCTAGAAAAGGGACATGATGACGAAACCTCGGGGCATTTTGGATTTATAAAAACCTTACACTTATTACGTAGACAATTTTGGTGGCCAACCATGAGAAAGGACATTTCTGACTATGTTTCTACATGTCCTGTATGTGCAATGTCAAAGAAAAGAGGGGGAAAACCTTTGGGCCTTCTTCAATCTGTAGCATCTCCAAAAAAAACCTTGGGAGGAAGTTTCTATGGACTTTATTGTGGATTTACCTCTAAGCAATCACAACACAGTAATTTGGGTTGTGGTTGATATGTTTTCTAAACAGGTGCATTTTGTTCCATGTTCATCAATTCCAAATGCTAAAAAATTAGCTAAATTGTTCATTGCACACGTCTACCGCCTCCATGGCACCCCCAAGAGGGTGATTTCAGATCGCGGGCCACAGTTCACCTCCAAATTTTGGAGGGAATTTCTTACATTAATTGGATCTACTCAGGCTTTGAGTTCCAGTTTTCATCCGGAAACGGACGGATCTATGGAGAAAATTAACTTCTTGTTGGAACAATATTTAAGATGCTTCACTAATCATCAACAGGATGATTGGTCTGAACTTCTTCCTTTTGCTGAAATGGCTTATAACAACACAGTGCATCAAAGCACTGGATTCACACCGTACAAAATAGCTTCTGGCCAAGACTTCCCGCCTTTTCCAGAATTACCACTTAAAAACCTTCCTGAACTCTCAGCGGACCAATGGATAAATAACATTACAAGTCTGTGGCCACTAATTGTGAAATCTTTAGAAAAAGCAAAAAGCCAACATAAAAAGTTCGCCGATAGGAAACGCACTGCAAACCTCCCTTGGAAGGTAGGTGACCTAGTTTGGCTTTCTACAAAAAATTTAAAATCTTCCCAACCATCTAAAAAACTTGCTCCAAAATATGTGGGCCCTTTCCCAACTGAGAAGGTTATCAATCCTGTGGCATTTAAATTGTCGTTACCAAAACATTATAGAAACATTCATCCTGTTTTCCACGCGAATTTACTAAAGTCATTCAAGCAATCTGAGACTTGGCATCCAGAAACAACTCCACCAACGCCCATCATGATTGAGGGACAAAGCCATTTCGAAGTAAAAGACATTTTGGACTCTAGAAAATACAAAGGCAAACTCCAGTACTTGATTCAATGGAAACATCTCCCTAAAACCCATCACGAATGGGTGGACAGTATTAATGTTAAAGCTCCTAAACTACTTGTTCGCTTTCACTCAAAATACCCTGACAAACCTAAGTAACCATATTAATGATCATTGTAATATCTCTATCTTCTTTTCCAGATTTTCTTCCGAATGTAGGAACATTCGTTCTGTTGGAGGGCGGCATGTCAGGATCTACGCAAACCAGAACCTTCAATTGTTTTTATTCCTTTTGCTTTTATTGCTAACCATAGATCAATAGTGAAATAGTGGGAATGTTATTCTAAACCATTTGCTTGACCTGCCATAAAAGGGGGGAAGAGGAGGCCAGGTGCCGTTATCTCTATCTTGAAACAGACATCCAAGGCCAGGAGGTGTGAGAACCGGGGCAAGGCGCGAAGAGTTGTAAGCGGGAATAGAAACCTAGAAGGGGGGGAAGCTGGGCTTAAAAGGACAAGGCTTTGCTATGTAGAATTAGACTCAACAAACTATGATGCTGTATGCTTCTCCTGAATAAAGAAATCTCTGATGGAACTTTTGGTCTCCAGAGGATTTACTGAACTTTGGGATTGAGTGTGCAGACTCTGACAGTAGGCCTGGCATATATGCCTACTCCTATTGAGCCATCCCTGTTCTGTGGTTTATAAAGAAGCTTGCCTGAGCTCATTGCAGGCTGTTTATTCTGGCCTGAAGAGAGCCAGACGGGATTAGCACACAGTTTCATGAGCGTGCATGATGAACATCACTCAAATGCTTGATGAACTGGAAGGGCTACACTACTGGAATTCTGATGCACAAAATGGACCTTAGCTCTAGTTTCCGTATCAGGGATTACTCCCCTGGTATAGTCACTGACTGGAATATTAGAGCAAAGCATCAAAGATTAATATAGTCAGAATAGGCTTAGAATATAATGTAGTTTTCTTTATATCTACCAAACTCAGCTGTAAAATTAGGGGCAACCACAGATGGAAACAAAGATTTAGGGTGTTCTGATTTTTGCTGCCATCCTGTGGTTCTCCAAATATTTGCAGTCCAGATCTGGCAGCCTTCATCTTATTACTGGACTCAATTATTTGAAAAAGTCTCTACTCTTAAATAATACCTATTTACTTAGAATTAACCGTACACACCAAAACTCACACGCACACGGCAGTGGCCAGATATGGATCAGATTTCTTTCATTTGCAAAAACCCAAAGCTTGCTAAGGATTGGTTGGGTTAGATACTGTGCGAATAATAGCTTCAGAAAGGGGAAAAAAAGGAAAAAAATGTTTTTGTCATAACAGCCTCATTGAACCTCATTAATAAAGGAAATAAACTAACCCTAGCTAGAGGAATAATTTATTCTGCCCAATCCTCAAAATTAGACAGAAAATGGGTAACATCAGTGGTCACCTTTTAACCTTACCATTGCACAACCCTTAAACGTGATGGCTAGGTAAATTTATATCATTTACACAATTTTTTAAATAGTACCTTTAAGGCCTCTACAACAGTGTGTCTCAACCTTGGCGTATCCTAAATGTGATGCCTACCAAATTGGGTTCTGTGACCAATGGCTGTGATGGTTTTATTACCATTTAGAGACTTTTTATGCCCTGAATTGCATGTGGTTCTGCAGTAATTTGTTAATTTCTGCTGTACCTATTTTATATAACAGTGTTATTACATTCTTGATTAGTCTGAGGCTTTCATGCATTTTAGAATCATAATCCAAATTATCATTTCCCCAAACTCCATCTTTCAGTATTTCTCTGCTGTAATTGTTAGAAATAGTATGCCTGTCCACATATTAGACAGTAGATACAGCTATCAAGCTGTTTCACTCTGCTGTAATGTATTTGCCTATCTGCATATGTGTATTTAAAATAAAGTTATAAAAAAATAATGATGGGCTTAGTGGCAGGTAGTGCCATTGGAGAACCAGAAAAACTCCATCAATTTGCTATCTGCAAAGTTCTGAGATAATTCTAAAGCACAGGGAGAAACAGATCTGGCAGCCTTCATCTTATTACTGGAATCAATTATCTGAAAAAGTCTCTACTCTTAAATAATACCCATTTACTTACTCACAATTAACCCCCCCCCCCCCCACACACACACACAAACAGGAGCAATAAGATTTCTTTCACTTGCCAAAAACCAAGCTTTCTAAGGATTGGGTTGGGTTAGGCTCAAGGCAAATAATAGCTTCAGAAAGGAAAAAGAAATTTTGCTTGACAGATTTGTTTTTTGTCATAACAGCCTCATTGAACCTCATGATTAAAGTAAATAACTAACATCATTTAACCAGATGGAAGTTCCCCATGATTTATATGTAGTCCCAGAAACATCTTGAGATTGCACCATCAAAGTGAGGCAACAGATTAACTAGAGGATTCATTTATTGTGCTCAGTCCTCAAAATTAGACAGAAAATGGGTACTCATCAAGGTAACATCAATGGCCACCTTTAACCTTACCATTGCACAACTCTTAAATGTGATGGCTGGGTAAATTTATATCAGTTATATATATTTTTTTCAGATAGAGGCATTAAGTCCTCTAAAACAGTGTTTCTCAACCTTGGCAACTTTAAGATGCATTGACTTCCACTCTCAGAATTCCCCAGCCAGCATGCTGGGAGTTGAAGTCCACACAGCTTACAGTCGCAAAGGTGAGAAACACTGTTCTAAAATATTAAAACACACACACACACACACACACACACACACACGAAATGGGCCTGCTTGATGTGCATTGAAGTTTCTGTCACTGAAGTTCTGTTATTTTATTGTAGTGTTCCTGAATTTTAACTCTTTTAATTTATGAATCAAAAGGAAAATGCTCAGAATCCTGCTGGATTCAAGTGGCATATAGACACCAGTAAATAAATATTTTTCTGCCTGATTCAATGCTTTGCTCAGTGAAGAAAATCCAGAGATACAAGATGCTGAAGAAATGTTATGTTTAGAATTATCTCAGCATTACTGTGCAGCCTGATGATGCATTCTCAAAGTATTTAGAATACAGATTATACAGCAGTTTGCAAGTTTTAAACAGCAAATTGCTTTTAGTTGATGTAAAGCAGGATAAACTAAAAGCAGGAAAACAAAGATCTCAAAAACAGCAAGTGGTGAACTTAAGAAACATAGAGACACTAAAAGCAGATGAAACACCAGTCTGTCCTGCACCTGGTCTGTAAATTCTTACAGGAAAAAGCATAATTTCTCAGGACAGCTTCCAGTCTTCAGCTGCTGCTTTTAATAAAAAGCCTCCTCTATTTTATTTTTTAAAATTAAAATCTAAGTTCCAATTACATCGAATCTTCCCCTGTAGCTCAGGGGAATAGAGGGCTTGTGTCAGCCTAACATTTGCTCATAAATGTCCCCAATTCATTGCTTTCCCTATGATTTGGCTTTTATGAGGGTTAACTGGCCTATATATTCAGGAAAAAGGCCGAGACTACATAATTCTCAACAGAAGTTTGATACCAACATGATTTGTCGCTGTCGGTCAACCACAGAGATAACAGCCCAGTAAGAAACATGATTCTGAGGCATGAAGCTAAAATCCTGCTCCAAGCCTGGGCCTTACTGCTTGGAACATTAGCTTAAAGCCTCAAGATTGCATTAGGGACAGATTTTGGAGAACCAAACAGAATCCTAAGGAAGTTTCAGGTTTGTAATGGGCCAAGCCACATTCCATATCATTGCTAAGTGATGCAGTCACGTGATGTCGCACTTTCCCATATTTCATGATACCTGTCCATACAAAGACTATGTCTATAGGCAATCCACTTATAAGTGGCAAGTGCAATCAGGTCTTCAATCTATTGAATAAATGGGGCCATACATTTATCTTTCTAATGCTGCAATATCAGCCATAGTAAGGGTATGGAGAATCCATTTAGGTTGTCCGGATGTCAAATTCCATGTACTAGGTATATAGTTCAAAAGAATATTGTTCTCTGAAAATTTCAGCTTTTGTCTCACAGTCATATTTGTATAGGAGTCCACTACTTTCTCCCAAAACTTAGTAAGTATAGGACATTGTAAAAACCTGTCTTTTAAAGAAGCATTATCCTTATTACATGTTCAACAGAATTCTGTCTTATTCAGTCCTTTTTTATACAAATGAAGTAGAGTCCAATAAATTCTAATTATTGTTTTTTGTTGTATAAGTCGTAGTTTGAAGTCCATTGACACTCTTGCTATAGAAGTTAAGAAACTCTCCCATTGTCTAGGCAATATAGCAACTTCTAATTCTTTATTCCACTCATCCCTTAACATCTGCATATCAAATTGATTTAATGATAACAAATATCTACAAAACTAATAGTAGGTTTTTTAGTTCTGAAAGATTTAACAAGTTGTTCTAGTATCTCGGATGTCTCAGAAGCAGAAAATGCTGCTGGTGAAAACAGTGTTGTTAACAGATGTTGTAGCAGTAAATATTGCCATTGGATTACGTCTAGTAGATGATATTTATCTCTTAACACAGCATATGTTAAAAATTCATCTTCATCAACTATCAGTTGGTCCAAAGTTAGTATCCCCGCTTCCATCCAACTTTTCCATATCACCATCTTTTCTTCAATTTTTAATGTTGAGTTTCCCCATATAGTCAATTTAGCATGAGAAAAAGGGTTGAATCTTTTTTTATTAGACATTCCATTCCATAGGTTTCTAATTGACATAATCATTTCCAGAAATATTAGAGTACTGTTGTATTTAGATCCTATACTGTCCATCCAACCAAAGGTACTTTATATGTATATTCCAGTGTTGCCCAAATCGGAAAATTCACACCAGTTGTTGGCTTCCAGTATTTAATTATCTGGACCGCTATCAGCCTTATTATCTGGACCCCTATCAGTCAGGGTTCAGGCCTGGTTATGGGACAGAAACAGCATTGGTCGCACTTTTGGATGATCTCTGGCGAGAGCGGGATGGGGGGAGTGCATCCATCCTTGCACTTCTTGACCTCTCAGCAGCTTTCAATACCATCGACCATGGTATCCTTTTGGGTCGGCTGCACGAGTTGGGGCTGGGTGGCACAGTGTTGTGCTGGTTCAGCTCCTTTCTCCAAGGCTGAACCCAAATGGTGTTGATAGGGAGCGAGAGGTCCAGCCCCCGGCCCCTACTTTGTGGGGTGCCTCAGGGTTTGGTGCTTTCACCACTCCTATTTAACATCTACATGAAACCTTTGGGTGAGATCATCCGGCACCATGGGATGAGGTATCATCAGTATGCTGATGATACCCAATTATACATCTCCATCCCACATGTCTTAAGTGATGCTGTGACTGCCCTCTCTCAGTGCCTGGAGGCTGTGGGGGCCTGGATGGGGGACAACAGGCTTCGACTGAACCCTGGTAAGACGGAATGGCTGTGGGTACAGGGAGCCTCAAGATCTAGGAATTTGTCAGGAGTTGGCCCTTGACGGGGTCGCACTACCCCAGACAGACCCGGTGCATAATCTGGGGGTCCTCCTGGACTCACGACTCCTGTTCGAAGAGCAGGTGGCAGTCGTGGCTAGGAGGGCCTTTGCACAACTTTGTGTTGTGTGGCAGTTATGCCCCTTCCTGGATCAGGAGGCCCTCCGCATGGTCACTCATACTCTGGTCACCTCTGGGTTGGACTACTGTAACACGCTTTACATGGGGCTACCCTTGAAGAGTATCCGGAAGCTACAACTGGTGCAGAATGCGGTGGCGCAGACAGTTCTCAATGCCCCTAGGAGGGCACATAGAACACTGCTGTTGCATGAGCTGCATTGGTTGCCAGTTTGTTTCCGGGTCCAATTCAAGGTGTTGGTCATCACCTTTAAAGCCCTTTATGGCACAGGACCAGGTTATCTGAGGAACCGTCTCACCCCGGTTATTTCAGCCTGCCCCACTCGGTCCAGCAGAAGGGGCAGGTTGCAGACCCCACCAGTCAAGGAATTTCGATTGGTGGGGTCTAGACTGAGGGCCTTTTCTGCTGTGGCTCCCATCCTATGGAACATCTTGCCTCTGGAGGTCCAGTGTGCCCCCTCCCTCTTAGCCTTCAGAAAAGGGGTTAAATCCTGGCTCTGCCAGAAGGCCTGGGGGCCGGAGGGGGGCCCGCACCTGTGGAGATGGCTGGTGGGATGATGGGTTTGGTTCCCCCCCCCCAGCATATTGAAGGTTTTAAGGCTAAAAATTATAGGGGGGGCGGTTAGGATTTTTAATGTATGTTTCTATTTTTAATTATTTATGGATTTTAGACATTGTTGGAGGGATTAGCGTTTTTTCCTTTTTAGTTATTGTGAGCTGGCCAGAGTCACCCGTTGGGGGAGATGGGTGGCATACAAGTTTAACAATAAATAAATAAATAAAATTTAATACTTGACAATAGGTAAGCTTGATGATATAGCTCCAGATTCAGAAAACCGAATCCTCCTTCATTAATTGGTAGTTGCATTTTCTATAAAGATATTCTGAGAATCGAAGAACCGCATAACATAAACTCTAAATAAAGAATTTATTTTCTGAAAATATTTTCCAGATATTTGAAAAGGAATTCCTCTCAGAATATAAATTAACCTGGGAATAACATTCATTTTGCAAGCATTCACTTTCCCCCAAAGGCTGAGGTTTAAGGACTCCCCTCTATCCATATCTCAAGAAAGCTCTTTACATATTTTATTGATATTAGATGTGATGTCCTATGTATTTCTGGCAGTCGTTTGGATTTGAATCTGCACCCAGGAGATAAAATATGGCCAGTGACAAGGACTAGAGGGACCGAGACCAAGCCTGGGACTTTTTAACTGTTTTCTTCAGAGGCATCTGCAGAATGGGAGACTTTTGTCAAAATGAAGAAATAGCAGCGTTGTGCCTTCACAACCCAAGCTCCAGCTCTTTCATATGTGTGGGTGGTTTCAAATGCATATAGAAATGCATGTACAACAGTCCAACAGGACACTCAGTACAGAAATAGAAACAAAGCAATACTGTTGAAAATGTTAGTCTATAGAGTATAATATAAAAAGGGTCAGATTTAATCATGAAAATATATAGTCATGTAGAAATAATATGGGTTAATAGAAATAATGGAAGCTATAGTTTAAATTTAGGGTAAGAGTTTGATGTATATTGTTACTTATATCTGTTGCAAGGGCGGTCGGAAATCAATTTTTTTTTCCTTTGTTGCTTTTTTCTTCTCTTTTTCTTTTCTTTCCTGCACTTTTGATCTTAACTATTTTTTCATTTTCTATTTTTTTTCTTTCTCTTTATTCTTTCTCTTAATTTTAGCCCTTGTTAGTTTTTGCTATTCATTTTTTAAAAAGAAATAATAAAGTTATTACACACAAAGAAGAAGAAAATATACTGTATAGTCATGGATTGCAAGGCATAACAATATTAGCAAAGCATCTAATGCAGAGAATTTGAATTTGAAAAATATCCTACGTTGTCCAGCATCTATATTGGCAGACCCATATTTTACCCTTCTTAATGAAATACATTAAAGCAGTCTAAAGCATCCTTTTTACAGTTATTATCTGTGCTTAAGCTGCCCAATTTAACTAGAATAAAGAAATAAAAGAAACCTAGTCTATAAAACTCTTTTCCTACAACAAATAGTTTGGCTCAGCCACATTGAGTACAGCAGAATAAATCATTTGAGGAAAAAAATCAGATATAATCTGAGATCTCTTCAAAGCTGCTATGGAATAATATATATCTCTATATATACTCAGAGAACTTTGATACTGTATCAGCTAACCGAGTCAGGAAACTTTCATTTACATGAATTTCTGTATAAATAAGCAATCAGGTAAAGTAGGGAACTAAACAAATAATAGAAAACCTGACATATTTACTTTAATGTTGGAAATTATGTAAAGGATATGTATAATTGTATTTTCTAATAACCTCACTTAATTTAAAAAGCTAGATTCTAGGATTTCAAGGTACAGGCAAGTGGCTGAGATGTTGCTTTTTCCAGAGACTCCAACCCTAATATTAATACTTGTACTTCTGCATCAGTTCAACGACATCGCGATACAAGCGATGGGGAGCATCCAGACCAAAGAGAAGATCAAAATGTTCCCAATCCGGAATATCCTTATAGAAAACTAAATGAGTGATTCGAGTTACCAATGATTCAATATTACTTCTGGTTATACCAATATCTTTTCCTGCACCCCACACCGCTACTGGCACACTAACATCTTCAATTTTATAAAATGGAGGTGTTGTCTGTGGATGAAAAGAGGAGAAAATAAAAGAATGTGATTTGGGAATCAACCCCATTGTGCAGTGAACTTGTCTAATGGGTTCATGGAATATTGTCAGCTGGTTAAACCCATAGTGTAGTTGCCTGTCAAAATTATCTGCCAATCACAGCAGGGCTATGACGGGTAGGTGACTTACTGCCAACTAGTGGCATCCAGAAAGGGGGAGGGCTGCAATTCCAAGCGGATTTAACTAATAGCTTTGCTTAATAGTTAATAGCTATTAATACAAATAGCTTTCCATCTCTTTCCTCTATAGTCTTGCGGCCAGATGATGGTGTCTTAATTTCATAGGCTGAGGGAAAGCTAACATCCAAAATTAATGCAGCCATCATCTGGCTGCAGGACTATAGAGGAAGGAGGGCGATCATCAACTGAGACAATAAATGTTATGCTGATATTAACTGAGCCATGGGAAAGTGTCTAGTTCTCTCTGAGGGCATTGAAGTTTAACCAGACTGGAAAATCATTTACAAGGGAAGACCTGAGGGCTATTCTAGAGAAACATGGCATCATTATTTTTTTCTTTGAGGGAGTGTGAGATTGATTGATTGATTTGTTGATGGATTATTGAGGGCTTACCTCAGTCTTAACAGACTAGGCAGTTTACAATAAATATACTACAAACAGAATCAGTTAGATAATGGAAGTACCATTCTAAATCCAGTTGTTACAAATGTCCACACTAGCTCAACATTCATCATGTTAGCATTTTACTGTCAATTCCTAGGAAAAAATAGCAATTTAAAAACATTGTCAAATCCCTATCACTGTCATACTTTTTCTTACCATGTTGTATATGACTATGTTCTTATAACCATAGTCAAAATATTTAAATTCCATAGAACGAATAACCTAAAAGGAAACAAAAACATTATTTACAATTTAAAAATTAGTTTAGAAATCTTAATTTTACTAAACATTAACAGGATAGATGTACAGGTGTATGCACAATTTTTTCATCTGGAATTTTATAGAAAGATTACAAAGTTCTTTGAAAGAGTAAAAACAGTAATCATAGTAAAAAATAGTAAAAAAATATTTACTATTTTACTATTTTTTATTTTATTTTACTAAATCAGCAACACAGAGAACACATTTTAAAATATTAAATATATAATATTCATAAAAGGAACTAACCCAAATGTAATGTGAAATCTTACAATCAAAAAGAAAACTCCTCGGAAGATGAGGAATACCCTAGACTGGTAGTGAACAGTTTCATCTGGGTGCTAGATATAGTGAAAGAATGGTTTCAGGAAATGAGTTGCTCCTAGATTTTGGAAATTTATTTTTATTGTAAATAACCCCCCCTGGTTATCATGTCTTTTTCACTCATACCAACCATTTAGTTAAACATAAAACATTAACATCTCAATCTTGATTTGTTGAGAAAATAGCTAACAAACTAAAATCACTCTCTACCTGGCTCCAGTGATTAATGTTTTTTACAGATGAACGATCAGGAAAGATTGCAGTATATACATCCGCTCGACTCTGAAAAACAAAAGGAATTTACATTTTTAGAGTGAGGGAATATATGAAAGGATTGTTTGTAGATAAATTGTTGTAAAAAAATAACTAATGAACTAAAAGCTGTTTCTCTGCCCCCCTCCCTTCCGCATTCATAAATAAGTTCCACATAACCACAGACAATAGGAAAACACTATTGGAGTAATATGTGAGTTAGTGATTTCCTATTATATGCCTTTAAAAATGCCTTTATTACATTAAAATTAGTATATTTTTATGGGAGATTGCAGATCAGGACAGGGAACCTTTCTGCATCCAGGAGTCAGCAGACTTCCTTTTTTTTATTTTTTGGGAAGGTTGGAGAGGGTTTGCATACTTGGTGCATTAAGCCTATATAAGTGGTTATCCATTTTAGCAATAGAGGGTCAACCAGAACAAAAAGAACATCCTATAATTGATCTGTCTTACAATATTGTGAAATGTCTGTAGAAGAACATGTGTGGTGTAGTTATTTAGGTTTTGGACCAGACAAGGGGAAAATCTGCTCAAGTTGCCCTCAGCTGACAGATAAATTTGGGTTAATGATGACGTCTCCCTTCTATCTCACAGTACTGCAGGCAGGGCCATTGGCAGTGGGGGGCCAAATGGGCCAAGATGGAGGGTGTGATTGTGTGGTAAGTACATGGTGTTGCATATACTTACAAAGGGTAAGACTTTGATTGCATAATTGGGTGCACCATCTTAGCTCCCTTAGCTTCCTGCTGCATCACCTCTGGCTGTAGGCTCCGCTGAGCCAAGATCAGGTTCAACTTGAGTCAGGAATTTCAATGGTTAGCTTTAGGTCAATTGCTAACTTTTAGATGAAACCATCACAGGATTCTTTAGAGGGAGAAATACTGTGAGGGGGTGGGAAACGTGCACACTGCCTAAAGCTCTTGGAGTTGACTAAATCCCCCAGAGAGACTTTATTATTAAGATAGACAGAGACATGATCATTATTATTTGGATTTATATCCCACTTCCTATTTTCCCCAAAACAACCCCGTGAGCTAAGTTGGGCTGAGACAGAATGACTGGCCCAAAGTCACCCAGCTGGCTTTCATGCCTAAGGAAAGACACAGTCTCCTGGGTTCTAGTTCAGCCCCTTAATGACTCCTCCAAACTGGATCTTACTAATGAAATGATAAATCTGATTGGCTGAAGAGAACCAATAATGTTATTCGACTCTCTTCAATGTTCTCGGTATATAGAATGGAAGTTGCAATAGCCAGTAGCAGAAAAGCTGTAGAATATCTGAATCCATTCAGGGCCATTTTATTTGATACAGTGATCCAGATCAAGTCCTTGGTCTTGAATGGTTGGTTTGAACAACTCTTCATTGAATCCAATCTCTGAATCTACTCTTGGCACAGCCCCATTAATTTTCCTTTATCCCAAGAGAATATCCAGTGAAGTCTCCCACTTCTACATGTAAATAAGCTGGCAACTTTCAAACACTGAACCCAATGCAATATATTTTACTACTGTTGAAGGAGGCAATTAATTTGGCTCCTACTCCTCCTTCACTGCCTATTACCTCATTGCTCCCTTCAACCAACACTATAATTTTTGGTCTATAATGTCAACATAGTCCACACATCTTAAAGATGCCAAGGTTGAGAAACACTGCTGTTAAGCTATAGTTCTAATCTTCCTGTGGACTCTGGTTTCCTGATCTGGTCTACCTTGTATGGGTGACATGTACCTCCTTTGTAGAAAGTATAAATTAAAATAGAGCTTACTTACTACATTTATGTTTTTCTCATTCCATCCTCCTACAAGGAAAAGATTTAGGAGGCAAAGCTGGTCAATCACTGGATAGCTGCATGCATAGGTCAGGATGGTTTTTTGTCTCTCACTAAAAAGGGAAAATTCCTTAGTGCCCCATATTAGCTGTAAAATAAAAATGGCCCATGAATATTGATAAATCACACTTACATAATTGTGCCTAACATGATCAGAAAGAAACCCTGCAACTCCAAGCACGTTCTTCCTTTTCCAACATGTACTACTTTACCTTCCCCGTATTAAAGTTAACAATGGAAGTCTTTCTCCAGATTTCCCCCACCTGATCATTTTTTACACATCTCTACAAATTCACATTGTACAATCCACAAATTCTACACATTTCAGTCAGTAGAATTTGGCACTTCATTGCAACCAAATTGGGAACAACTACTTCTAAACCAGAAGAAAAAAAGTATGCTATTCTTGTTGTTTTTAATTCTGGTTGCTTTTTACTGTTTTTAGTCTGTTCTAATAGCAAGGTCCCTGGGGTCATGTACTGGTAGATCTCCCCTAATTATCCTAATTGGGACCAGCAACTCTGCCACTAAGCAAAGGAGTCCCTAAGTGGGAAATCATGTGACTGAGACTGTGCTTTCTGGCTGGAAAGAGACAAGAGCACTCAGTTTCAGACCGTTGGCTTTTGTTTGCTTCCTAACCACTCTCCCACCCTTTGGAAAGCTGGAGTGACTGCTTATGGTCTTGTACACATTGAAAGCAAAGCGACTGCATTGGCAGACCGGAGCTGGGAGCCACGGGTGTGCTATGCCAACAGCTTACAGTACTCTCTTGAAATCCCTTCTCCAACCTCTCTGCTTTCCGGGGGGAGGGGGGGCAGTCAAATTCTGTAGGGAATTGCGCCTTTGCCTGACACCCCCCACTCCCTGAGCGGAGAGATTCTGCAAGATTGCAAGATTCTGTCATTGTAGCCTTACAATAAAGTAGAATTAGCTGATCTGGTTGTGATTCCTATCTGGTTTGCCCCACAAAGCTGACATTAATCTTGCATGTCTGAAAGTACAATCCTCCCCTTCCCCTATCCCCTTTACAACCCAAGAAATTAAGGAGTGTCTCTTCTGAGCCTCTTGCCTTCCCATTATTCAGTTGTGGGCTATGCTGTCTCTTATCTGATGGTTCCCTTGGCAGTGTCTCTTTGCCCAGTCTCCCAAGGTCTTTCCCACATACCATTACAATCAAGAGACCAATGCAATCTTTTTAAAAAACCCTTGCAAAATACAATGCCTTTGTTTTTTTGTGATTGATCTGCAATGAATGTTCTTTGAAGAAATGGGCCAGAGGTCCCATGGCCCTTCTGAGACCTGTCAGCATTTTTGATAATAGAACTGAATTGTCTGCAAAAAACCCAGTATAGATACAGGTCTACTATCCAGTTTGGGGGGGTGAAAATGTCCCTTGTTAAGGGTACTTAACTCTAAATGTTTCCAGTAAATGTGTCTGGCATATATCTTACTGATTATTCTCAGAAAAAAAAATATTTTCATCTGTGATGCTGAAGCTATGCAAAACTTGTGGGCAACCTCTTTTTCCAGTTGACAAGAACTCTTCCATCACATGCTTCCCAAATATTCAAAAAGTTTTATTACTGTTAATAGTCAGTACTTTTTAATAAGAATAAGCCTGACATAGAGCATGACATACAGGTAGTCCCCGGGTTAAGAAGGCCTGATTTAAGCACAACCCATAGTTAAGAACAGAGCCTATTGTAGCAAAATTTGAATTAAATACACAATGATTCAAATTAAATACATAATGGTTCGAGTTTATTACACAATACTACTTATACAGCATTATACAATAATGCTGTTCCAGCCTACATAAAAATTCGATTGAAGGGCAGACCTTGGGAATGGAACTCATTCTTAAACTGGGGACTACCTGTACAAGGTCTGGGGGGTTAAAATCATGCACTGCCAACCACCTAGAGCTAGTGTTGGATTGCATGCAAGTAGAGCAAATGAATAAATACCTACTCTTGTGAGTCCATCAGGAATTCTTCCAAGTACACCAAACATCCCCCTAATACCTTCCAGGGTGTAGGCAGGTGAGAGACCTATAAAGAGCTTTACTCTGAAGGAGAGGTAGGGCAGGATTGAAAAAGCAATGAAACCTGCAAAATAGGAAAGAAGAAAGGAAGGAGTTAAAACTGTAGAACTGCATGATTGTTATAACTTTAACTTCTGCTTACTTTTAGTGCTGGCCTGAATCTTATCCCTCCTTTTGTAAAATTCTTCCCCCCCTCTCCCTGCCCCAAATATTACTGGGGGTGGAAAAATTTCTTTACAAATTCACAGACTGGAATTGTTGTTGTTGTTTAGTCATTAAGTCGTGTCCGACTCTTCGTGACTCCATGAACCATATTGCGCCAGGCCTTCCTGTCCTTCACTGCCTCCCTGAGTTTGCTCAGTTTCATCCTCATTGCTTCAGTGATGCTATCTAACCATCTCATCCTCTGCCATCCTCTTCTCCTTTTGCCTTCAATCTTTCCCAGCATCAGGGTCTTCTCCAAAGAGATCTCTCTTCGCATTAGGTGACCAAAGTATCTGAGCTTGAGCTTCATTATTGATCCTTCCAATGAGCAATCAGGGTTGATTTCCTTTAAGATTGACTGGTTTGACCTCCTAGCAGTCCAGGGGACTCTCAAGAGTCTTCTCCAGCACCACAGTTCAAAGGCATCAATTCTTCAGCGCTCAGCCTTCTTTATGGTCCAGCTCTCACAGCCATACATTACTACTGGAAAAACCATAGCTTTGACTATGCGGATCTTTGTTGGCAAGGTGACGTCTCTGCTTTTTAATATGCTATCTAGGCTTGCCATGGCTTTCCTCCCAAGGAGCAAGCATCTTTTAATTTCATGGCTGCAGTCTCCGTCTGCGGTGATCTTGGAGACCAAATAAATGAAGTCTCTTACTGCTTCCATTTCTACCCCTTCTATTTGCCAGGAATTGATGGGTCCAGATGCCATGATCTTAGTTTTTTTAATGTTGAGTTTCAAGCCAGCTTTCGCACTCTCCTCTTTCACCCTCATCAAGAGGCTCTTTAGTTCTTCTTCACTTTCTGCCATTAGGGTGGTATCGTCCGCATATCTGAGGTTGTTGATGATTCTCCCTGCAATCTTAATTCCGGCTTGTGATTCTTCCAGCCTGGCATTTCTCATGATGTACTCTGCATATAGGTTAAATAAGCAGGGTGACAGTATACAAGCCTTGTCGTACACCTTTCCCTATTTTGAACCAATCGGTTGTTCCATGACCGGTTCTAACTGTTGCTTCTTGGCCCGCATACAGATTTCTCAGGAGACAGGTAAGGTGGTCTGGTACTCCCATCTCTTTAAGAATTTGCCACAGTTTGTTGTGATCCACACAATCAAAGGCTTTTGCATAGTCAATGAAGCAGAAGTAGATATTTTTCTGGAACTTTCGTGCTTTCTCCATGATCCAGCGAATGTTGGCGATTTGATCTCTAGTTCCTCTGCCTCTTCGAAACCCAGCTTGTACATCCGGTAGTTCTCAGTTCATGTATTGCTGAAGCCTAGCTTGTAGGATTTTGAGCATAACCTTGCTAGCATGTGAAATGAGTGCAATTGTGCGATAGTTTGAGCATTCTTTGGCATTGCCCTTCTTTGGAATTGGAACATAAACTGGCCTTTTCCAGTTGCTGTGGCCACTGTTGCGTTTTCCAAACTTGCTGGCATATTGAGTGCAGCATTTTAACAGCATCATCTTTTAGTATTTTAAATAACTCAGCTGGAATACTGTCATCTCCACTAGCTTTGTTGTTAGCAATGCTTCCTAAGGCCCACTTGACTTCACTCTCTAGGATGTCTGGCTCAAGGTCAGTGATCACACCAGCGTGGACATCAGGGACATTAAGATCTTTCTTGTATAGTTCTTCTGTGTATTCTTGCCACCTCTTCTTAATCTCTTCTGCTTCTGTTAGGTCCCTGCCTTTTTTGTCCTTTATCATGCCCATCTTTGCACTAAACGTTCCTTTGATATCTCCAATTTTCTTGTAAAGATCTCTAGTCTTCCCCATTCTATTGTTTTCCTTGATTTCTTTGCATTGTTCATTTAAGAAGGCCTTCTTATCTCTCCTTGCTATTCTCTGGAAATCTGCATTCAGTTGCTTATATCTTTCACCCTTTCACCCTTGCTTTTCACATTCCTTCTTTCCACAGCTATTTGTAAAGCCTCATCAGACAGCCATTTTGCTTTCTTGCATTTCTTCTTCTTTGGGATGGTTTTAGTTGCTGCCTCCTGTACAATGTTACGGACCTCCATCCATAGTTCTTCAGGCACTCTGTCTACCAAATCTAATCCTCTAAATCTATTCATCACCTTCACTGTGTACTCACAAGGAATATGATCTAAGTCATACCTGAGTGTTCTAGTGGTTTTTCCTACATTCTTCAATTTAAGCCTAAATTTTGCAGTAAGAAGCTCATGATCTGAGCCACAGTCAACTCCTGGTCTTGTTTTTGCTGTCTGTATAGAGCTTCTCCATCTTTGGCTGCAAAGTATATAATCAATCTGGTTTCGGTATTGACTATCTGGTGATGTCTATGTGTAGAGTCGTCTCTTGTGTTGTTGGAAAAGAGTGTTTGCTATGACTAGCTTGTTCTCTTGACAGAACTCTATTAGCCTTTGCCCGGCTTCATTTTGTACTCCAAGGCCAAACTTGCCTGTTATTCCGATCACTCCTCGACTTCCTACTTTAGCATTCCAATCCCCTATGATGAAAAGGACATCTTTTTTTGGTGCTAGTTCTAGAAGGTGTTGTAGGTCTTCATAGAAGCAGTCAACTTCAGCTCTACAGCATCAGTGGTTGGGGCATAGACTTGGATGACTGTGATATTGAATGGTTTGCCTTGGATACTCACTGAGATCATTCTGTCGTTTTTGAGGTTGTATCCCATTACTGCCTTTCCCACTCTCTTATTGACTATGAGTGCAACTCCATTTCTTCTAAGGGTTTCTTGCCCACAGTAGTAGATATAATGGTCACCCGAATTAAATTCACCCATTCCTGTCCATTTCAGTTCGCTGATTCCCAAGATGTCGATGTTCAATCTTGTCATCTCATGTTTGACCACATCCAGCTTGCCTTGGTTCATAGATCTTACATTCCAGGTACCTATACAATATTGTTCTTTACACCATCGGACCTTCTTTTCGCTTCCAGATACATCCACAGCTGAACGTCCTTTCGGCTTTGGCCCAGCCGCTTCACTCTTTCTGGAGCTACTTGGAATTGCCCTCCGCTCTTCCCCAGTAGCATATTGGACACCTTCCGACCTGAGGGGCTCATCTTCCGGCGTCATATCTTTTAGCCTTTTGACATTGTCCATGGGGTTTTCTTGGCAAGGATACTGGAGTGGGTTGCCATTTCCTTCTCCAGTGGACCACATTTTGTCAGAACTCTCTGTCATGACCTGTCCATCCTGGGTGGCCCTGCACGGTATAGCTCATGGCTTCACTGAGTTACGCAAGCCCCTTCGCCACGACAAGGCAGTGATCCATGAAGGGGAGACTGGAATTAAATGGTGGTTAATTTACTCAATGGATAAGATGGCTGACAGACCTTGTGTGAATGGTGGATATTCACATATAGCCTTCTTTCTTGGCAGCCCTGCTTTGAATGTTCCTATGATCATGTAGCACACTGATTTTGAGCTATAGGGAGAGATCCTAGTGCTGATATGGGGGCGTTTTTTAATGAAAAGAAGAAAGAATTGTTCCTCAATTACAAGTAAACACCACATCTGCTGCCCTTCCCATATGAAATCTTAAGGAATTTCTCCCTTTCTGATTCCCTCACTCCCCCTTTTAATTTAATACCTCTACCTGACATACTTGATAAGGGGGAGAAACACTTAGAATAACATGAATTTTCAATGCGCTGAATGAAGTACTCTTGAATATACTCTATTCTCCTCAGAAAAGGCATCTCCAACTGATTCCACCAATTCTACACCCATAGAGAGCACCATATCTTTTCACCACCTGATTAGTTAGGGCGGATCCTTTGTAAGTTTCTTTCTCTCTGTGTTAGTCAATTGCAGGGTTCTCCCTCTTTTGTCTGATTGTTCCCTAGGCAGCATCTCCTCTCCCCATCTTCCAAGGTCATTCTCACATTCCATTACATTTGCTCACTTTACAACCGGCTTCTGACAAGCAGAGTCCAACTGAGAAGCCAGCGGTGAAATCACAAGTTGTGGTCAGGTGATGTCTTGCTTAATGACTGCATTGTTTAGCAATGGAGCTGCTGGTCCTAATTGTGGTCATTAAATGAGGACTATCTGTACTAAATATCTCAGCAAAGGGAGCCAATTGTTTGCTGCCTTTATAGGGTTTAGTGCAACATTTGAAAAAATTAACAGAGAAATAGTAGGGAGGAAATTGACATCCTCAATATGCAAGTATCATTTTACACAAATACCTGCTTAAGAGTCCAGTTTGGGGTCAACAGAGCCATGACAAGTAGGATCAACACTTCCAAAGGAGTAAGACAGGCGTTCATATTTACAACCCTGATGTTTAATCTATACATCAATGACTCACCAGGACTGATGAAGGATCCTAAAGTACATATGCCTAAGGGACTCAACATACGTTGCAACACTTTGCTATATGCTTAAGATATGATTTTATTAACATAATTGCAAGTTGGGTTGCATAGGTAGTTAAGGAGGCATGGCTCCTACTATCATGATAATGATCTCATTATTAATAAATGGAACTCAAAAGTTGTGGAATTTGGAAAAAGACATAACAGTCACAGATGGCTATTACAGGGAGAGCTTATAGAGCAAGTTAACACATTTCCTTATTTAGGAATAGTCTTCTCCGAGACTTGGTCTTGGCATCCTCATCATCAAAGGAGCTTATTCAGAGTGAGGACACATATGAATTCATTGTTAAAATGAGTAACTTACTCTTATTCAGGTTCCTTAGCCCTAATTATCAAGGTATGTACAGCCAAAGTTAACCCTATGCTCTTACATGGAATTGAATTTTGGGGCTTAAAAGAAGTGCCATTACTAGAGCAAACAATCACAGCTGCTGATGAGAATTTTGGGTGTGGATAATAGGACCTCAGCTGCTGCAGTTAGAGCTGAGCTGGGAATTTATACACTTTGTTCCTTGTCAATAATTATGGCATATAATTACTGGTAGAGAATTAACTCTGGAAACTGAGAGACTCCCCAAACTGTGTTTGATAGAACAGACTAAATCTCACTAAGAGACCTCTTCAACTGTACAACTAACACATTATATTAAGAATTGTGGCCTCTCTGTTTCTTGTCCAAGTGTCCCTGGACACATTAAAAAGACAGCCACGTAAAGAATTTTGGATATAGAAGCTCGAAGAGATATAGGTACACTCAGTAAAGCCCGCACATCGAAATGGATGACCTGCTATGAATGCACTTTTCAAATTGGAAAAGATTTAAATGGAGAAATGCCTAAGCACCTCAGGAGGGTATTTACCTGGGTGAGATTTGAGCAGCTGGATACAATGGTTAAATATGGAAGGTTTAGCCAAGTTCCTTGCCATGAAGGTACATGTATTTGTCATGCTCCAGAAACAGAGGACATAGAACATATATTATTTGAATGCCAGTTGTACATTAAAGAGAGAGATCAATATTTTGGACCATGCATTAGACAAATGGCCCATTGTGATCCATATTTTGAACAACGTATTTTATGTGTGGCCAGAACACAAATATTCCCTATAATACGGCCTTTTGTCTGAATAAAACAGAACAATTGAGAACTGCATATTTGGATGTGGTTGGGGTAAATTGTAGGGATGAAACAGAAACATGAATTTTGGTTTCTTTTAGTTCTGCCTTTTATTCTCTTTTGCTATGTATGGTCTTATTATTTATTTCTTTATCGAATTTGTCACCGCCCATCTTGTTGAATGACAAGATTATTGTCTTGTTTTTTCCATTTTCATATAGCTTCACAGTTAATCAAAAAAGTTATTATTATTATGGTTGGTCTCACAATCAGCCAGACATTTAGGCTGGATTTGTCATTTTTATCCATCTATCGAGTCCTTCCCAAGGACCTGGGATAGGCAGATGTTGTTATTTGATGGTGTTAAAGGTATCATTGCAGGATATAAGCTTTCCAAGTTGTTGTTGTTGTTGTTGTTGTTGTTACAGCATATGAGATCAGTGGATTTCAGGGAAACAGATTACTCAGGATGAATAGTGAAAGCTTGGAATGCCTCTGGAATCCAATCATACCTACCTGGTAAAGAACCTGGTGAGAAAAGGAGCCAGACTGCAGCAACCAGAGAAGCTGCCAATGCAGGAGCAGTGGCAGGCGGTGGTGACTGAAGTTGTCCTAATTGCTCTGTCGGCTGGGTGACTGCTTGATAGCTAATCTAGGCATCAGATTAGTTCTGATGAAGATCCACTTGATTCTTATCTGATAATATAGTGTTGGTGACATGTTCAGTTGTCAATGGTGTTTCAAGGGGGTCAGTCACCATGGTCTGGCTTTAAGGACTCAGAGCAAGTTTCTTCCCTAGTAGGAATAATGATCTGCGAGAATTAATGTCAGAAACTTCTCCAGTAGTTGTCAAGACTGGAAACAGTTAATTCTAAGAAGAACTCTCCCAGCTCACAACTCAGCAAGATTTATTAGAAGTAGATTATACTAGTATGCAAGAATTCTGAAGGGTATTCACCTTTCAAATAAGTCTAAATATAAATAAATTATGGGGGCAATGTTATGACACTCCCTTCCTTTGGATACAAGGGAGAACATTCTTATTGGTTTTGAGAAGGGTACCACTTGCTGCCAGGAAAGTATTTTGGAAATTGTTTCCAACCTTACCACCACTGTCTGAACCAGCTCCTAGACCTGAGAGATGAACAGGAGAATAGTGAAAAACAGCGGTGATCCCGGAAGGAGAATGTTAAAAAAGCAAAGGCCATAAGAAGTTTTAGGACTGGAAAAAGATATGTGGAAAAAAAGAGGCAAAGGGACCAGGTAAATGCTCTGGAAAGGTCCCACCTTAGAGCCCTCTCTGAGGGTGAGAGTCTTAGCGAGCTTATAATACTGTAAATTGCAAATCCCCAAAGGGGATATACTTAGTATCTGATGGGAGGTAGCTCTTCAAACTGAAAACCGGCCGCTGGATTCCACTTGCCACAACTGGCTTCAGCAAATATACAGAAAGTGAAGTAGCCATTTGAAGCTGATTATCCTCAGTAGAAGCAAAGGGACCACCTCAGCAAAGTGCTTTGCTGCATTCAGGCAAACTGGTACACCTCCATGAAATCTAGCCCAGCTCTGTATTGGCTGAAATGGCATTTATAAATCATTGACCAACATCCTCATAGAGGATATCTGTTAATATCCTATATTAATAGCTCTTAATCATGACAGATTTTGAAGGCTTCACAACAGAGATGTAGAATGCTAGTTGTAAGATGATGTGGACAAAAACAAGCAAAGGTACATAGTCATTTTCTTTCATCTGCTCATCCCAGTTAAAAAGGAGTGCTGGATCCTTGGCTGGTAGAGAGAGAAAACAGTTTTCTTATAAAGTTATGCCAAGACTACATTATTCACTTACCTAATGCTGCTCCTTGGGAATGGCCAATATAATACAAACAGTCTTGTTTTGTTTTCTGTAGGATGAAGTTTATTGTTGCTGGTATATCATAAATTGCCATTTCGTGAAAACTGTAGCACAAAAATACATACAAAACACACCTGTAATTTTATTTGCCTATATTATTATCTTTGGGCATTAGGGTCGAAGCACCTGATCAAGGCCCACTGATCACGTCTCAGCAATATTTCGAACCATAATTACCACACAGAGGCTGTACTTTTCCCCATTTTTTTAAAAAAGAAGAACTCAAAGTAAACTTACTCAGAAAAACGTCTGCCTAGCATTGGTGACGGTGACGGTGGTTTACAGTGAGGCATTTTAGAAATAGGAAATTGCAACAGGAATTTATAGCTGGACCCCGGTTGCAGGGATAGTATGGCTTTGAATTATTCACAGAAGGGAACTTGTAAGCTTCCTGGTGTAATGTAATAAGGTGAACAGAAGAGCAAAGCACAGCTAGGGTGATCACATTTCTAGCTTTCCTTTTGGCCCAAAAGCTGAAGCTTTTTTTGTGAGAGGCTGTCACTTACAGTTCAATGATCCACAACATGGGAATCAGCACACCTACCTGACTCCTTGTTTAAAATGAATGTTCCTTCTGCCCATCCCTGTTTTCTAAGTCACCATTCCATGTTGTTCAGGGACACCTTATTTGACTTTAATTCTACTTCTTGTTACGTAGCATATGACTGATTGCAGGAGGAATATTAGAAGATTATTTTATTTGTGTGATAATGTGACTATGTACATGAAATATGTGAAATCAATTTTTTTCCCTATCCTATATGTCTTGATTATCAAAGGACCCTAGTCTAACCTTAATTTCATATTCAAAAGCTTCAGTAACCCATGATAATGATAATCCCTTAAACAGATTGAAATTGGCATATCTTTTTTCTCCCTACATTCTGTATTCAAAATTCATATTTTTTTGCCAAGAAAACCCCAAGGTTTTTAATGAAGAAAACTAGAATGGAAATTTATGTGGTTAAACAAAATAATATTTCAAGCTGAGTACATGATGCCAAATCACTTCATATATTTCAAAATAGTTATTGCAATTGGTAATCTATTTTCTATTTTTCTGTATTTCTACTTTGTGACACTGCTTTTTGAATAAATCTTTATTGTATCCATTTAAAAATTGTTCTGTATAATATAGAAATATTTATTCTTAATTTATATAAACCCTTCCAACACCATTTCCTAACAAATTGCTAGACTTTGACCAAATGTTTTCCCTGTCAACTCTCCTTGGAATTTACCTGAATTCCCAGAATTCTTGCTGGTCAATCGAAAACTCCTGGTGTCTTCTAGACCAAGATGTCCCTCTGTTATTTATTATCCAGACATCATAGCCAGCATCTGCCAGAAAAAATCCCAGGCTGTTGCTAGGAAGATTTGCAATCCAACATCTCCCTTCAATCATCAAACCATGTACCAATAAAACGATTGGTCTAGGCCCTGCAAAAGAAACCAAGAAGACATCATTTATTGTATTATCTGTAAGTACAATCCCATGCTCCTCCAGAAACAGTAAACAGTAAACAGAAACATTTGAGTAAATGCACTCTGCCTTGTTCAGTCACTTTACAGCCTCACACTTACATTAGGGTTGTGCAAAGACCTGGATTCAAAGGGCAAAATATAACCTGGACACATGTGGCATTTGTCAAGGGCACTCTATACCAAATGCTAATCTCCCCAGGATCTGCAAGGGCAGCCACAGGAACCCAGGAACAGATGCAGCTGCTTTAAGGTATTCTGAGCAGGTGCTATGTGCATGGCCACACACACTGCAAGCCAGTTTGCCCTTCAAATCCAGATGTCTGCACAACGTTAACTGTGCTACTAAACAACCTCTGATACTTCTTTAACAATATTTGTCAACTACCCCAACTGAAAGAACTCTGGTCAATGAACAGCAATAAAATTGCATAACAATCCAGCAGATTAAAAATAAAGTAACATAAGAGGATTGATAGAACTATAATGTACTTGTGTAATTGCCTAAAATCACTCTAGGAGCCAAAATCACTCGGGTAGCCTGTGCAACAACTTTATCATCAGTGTAATCTTACTGTAGCAGGTCGCGCTAACTAGCAGTCTGGCTACCCCATTCTGCACCAATTCCAGCTTCCAACTGTGTTCAGAGGTACACCACACAGTGTTCAGTTTGTCCAGTGAACACGATCCCGGTCGCAAAGGTTTCCCAGTCCATGTAGTGCTGGGACTGCTGGGCTAACTGCTGCTGAAGACACTCCTTGGCCAGGGCTTACACCTGCTTTTCCTACCCATGTGAGGTAGAAGCAGGAAGATGCAGAAGGCATGGACCAGCTCTTCAGGGGGAGCTTGGCCCCATCAAGACCGACTACCAGGCTCAAAGTGGATGGAGAGCCATAAGCTAGCCACAAGACAGCAATTCTAATTATTGGTAGTGTTTAATCTGAGCTTGTTTTGCCCCATCTAGTCCCCAACAGCCTGCAGGTACCAATTCAAAACCTCACCAACTTTAACCCTGGGGTAACAATGTACAACTGGGCATCATCAGCAAAGTGAAACACATGACTCCAAATTGAAAGAAAATCTCTCACAGTTTCTAAAAGCTATTAAATACCGTATTTTTACATCTATAAGACGATACTTTTTTCTAAAATGGTTACACTGAAAATTGAAGGGCGTCTTATGCAAGGAAGTAAGCTGAGAAGAGAACCATGCAGTTGAGAAACTGACCATACTTTGTCTCTGCAAACAGGCTCCTCCTATCACGAGCCTCCAATCACAAGTGAAATTGCTTGTCTCTGCAAACAGGTTTCCTCCAGTCACGAGCCTTATGTAACTGACGTCAGCTGATGCTGAACAAACCAATTGGAGGAAGTCTGTTTGCAGAGACAAGCTATCGGAAGTTTCACTCGTGATTGAATGTAATCAGTTATGCAAAAGTGCATGGAAATAGAGCTGCAGAGAGACACTTTGGACCTCCTACCACTGAGTGTATCATGTAAATATTACCTAATTACTAAATAAAAATACTAAAAAAAAGATAATTATCTTTAAAATATTGATTTCTTAATTTTGGGTTGGAAAAGTGGGGGTCGTCTTATACATGGGGGCATCTTATAGATGGAAAAATACAGTAATACATTTCAGTCAGTTAGTTTTTATTTACAGCCTAAAGGCCCAAAAGCATGTTACAGATATAATCTAGACTTGGCATTAGATAAAATAGTTTAACAAATAAAATATTTAATGAATATTACATGATAGTTTTAAAGCCCCAACTCATAGATTTGTTACTAAAAACCTTGTTTTTATAGCCATAGTTAAAAATCTGGATGTTGCCACTGTAATCTCAAGATTTTCATCTGCAAGTAAGTTTTTTACATACTCAGAAATATCTCCTCCTAGTTTAGATTTTAAAATCAGCCAGATAACCTCCTGCCAAAGACTGTTATGAAATTCACAATACAATAAAATATAATCCACCGTTTCAGGATCAGTACCATTACAGGGGCAAAATCTTTGAGAGATGGGAATTTTTTGAAATCTACCATACAGCATTCATTTAATCTGGTTTTGGAAAAGGTTATTATGTATTTGCTTAAATATAAGCTTTTCAAATATTTGTTTAAAAATATATCTGTAATTAATTCCAAAAGTTACAGTTGAACACGATACTTTGGCTTTAGCAATTAATTCCTGTACCGAATTATCCCATCACCTTTGTTTGATACAATTAAATGCTGATGACATACCCCTGGAAAATAAATAATCAGGATCAATGCCATTCTGAATCTTTTGAGTCACTTATTTATATCACATATTTGCAAAGGATTCATTTGGAATTTCCTGAAGCAATCCTTTCTTATTTTTAAAAACATGTATTTGCATCCAAAACTTCATAGTGCCTAACCAACCCTTTGTTTTCATCAGCATTGCCCAGTTTCCAAGAGAATAACAGAATTTGGAACACGGCTTGGGACACTTAAAAGACATCTTAAAAATTTTGCCTGCAATTGTGCTATGTGATCATTAGCAAATGTGATCCGAATTGGAGCTCAATATAAAATTTGAGATGCAATTTTGGCATTAAAAACTTGTATTGCTTCAGGAACAAATCTTCCTCCTTTTGAATAAAAATATCAGAGCAAGACCGTCATAGTAGATTTTGCTTTCAGAAGTATTGCCTTACAATGATGTTGCCAGGTTAAAGCATGGTTAAATAAAATGACCAGTAACTAAAATTCTCTACTTGAGTTATTATATGATCTTGAATTTTCTAGATATAACATACTTTTAAACTTTTTTTTCAAAAACCAAAATTTTACTTTTGTCATAGTTAATTTTTAATTGATTTTCTTGGCAATACTTAACTAGTACCTCAAGTAGGTGTTTCAGGACCAATCTAGCATGTGAAAGAACAGCGTCATCTGCATATAACAAGGCACACATTTTCCTTTTGGCTAATGATGGGTAATGGATCTCAATCTGAAGTAATGTGGTCTCCAGATCATTGAGATAAATTTTAAATAGTGTAGGGGCCAGGATGCAACCTTTTCTCACTTTTTATTATTATTCATTATTCATTTATACAATTATTCATTGTAATATTGTCTATAACTGAATATTTTCTGTTTCATCTAACTTGCATTATACACCTTGATATAATGCCCATATCAGGTATGTAAGACACCTGTCAGGAACCAAATTTTCTAATAAAGGGCCCCACTAATCTTGATTTTGTTTAAGGAGTTCAACGGGTACATTGTCCTGGCCGGGAACCTTGCCAGATTTTACTTTTGATATAAGGTTAATCATCTCTTCCTCTAGCACTGGTTCCCATTGTGGAAGGGTAAGTAAATTTAATCTTATGTTATTTGCTATATTTGTGACAGGTTGCTCCTTCTCTGAAACATTGATTTAACATATTTTTCCAGGTTTTGTATGATATACAGCTATCAGGAACAGAGGGAGCAGTGAAAGCCCTGGAAATTAATTTCCAAAAGTCTATCATGTAATATTTATTAAATATTTTATTTGTTAAACTGTTTTATCCAATACCAAGTCTAGAATATATCTGTAACTTACTTTTGGTTCTTTGGGCTATAAATAAAAACTGACTATTAAATAATATAAGAGAGAAATCAAACTTTGCAATATTAAATGCCACCAAGGAGTCTAAGAGGACCAGGACAGATGCATTACTCCGATCCCATTCATTAGAATGATCAAGACTATTTCTATCCCATGACCAAGATTGCAAGTAATGAAGGTAATTCACTTCCCCTAGGATCCTCTGTAATGGAACCCCTATCACTCTCTTAACAACTTTTCCTACACTTGGAGACTAGGCTAAGGTTGGAGACTAAGTGAAAGTTATCAAGTACAGCTGGATTAAGGAATGGCCCCTTTAAAAGAGAGATCGCCAAGCTTTTTTCAAGGCAAGGGGCAAAACTCTCTCCCTCAGATAGGCATTAATTACCTCCTGAATGCAGCCACACAGGAACCTGTGGGAGCCAGAAGGGCATCGGCCTCCCCACCCGAGGCAGAGCTCCCATTACAGAGAAACCTATCGCTTCTTCGGCTGGTTCAAGGGAATCCCGGACTGAAACACCCATCTTAATACACCACTAATAGCCACACAATTATTTATAGAAAGGTAATATATTATATCAACCCTGATTGCTCATTGGAAGGATCGATAATGAAGCTCAAGCTCAGATACTTTGGTCACCTAATGCGAAGAGAGATCTCTTTGGAGAAGACCCTGATGCTGGGAAAGATTGAAGGCAAAAGGAGAAGAGGACGGCAGAGGATGAGATGGTTAGATAGCATCACTGAAGCAATGAGCATGAAACTGAGCAAACTCAGGGAGGCAGTGAAGGACAGGAAGGCCTGGCGCAATATGGTTCATGGGGTCACGAAGAGTCGGACACGACTTAACGACTAAACAACAACAATATATTATATAAGCCAAGCATCTATGGCTTAAAAAAAAATCCTGCAGAAGCTCTTTTCCAGTCAAAACTGAAAAGGGGAGCACATTTATACTTCCCTTCCCATAAGGCGCAGTGAGATTTTCATGATCACCTGAAAGACTATATATATATTCCGTAAGCAATCCAAGTGTGAAAATGTTACACTACAGACCTACCTGGATTCTCCAGACAGTGTTTTCCATAAGGAATTCTGTTTAGATGAAGGTAATAGCCATCATCAGTCAGAACTTCATACTCTTCACTGGGATATCCCCAATATTCGATGATTTCAGCCTGCAAATGAAATAATAAATTCTTGCTCAACATCTAAGGTGTATACCTATGGGATATGCCATCTGCTCAGTCAGGTGAATAGATTTCTAGTTCATATACCTTTGTGGCTTCATCTTCACATTTAGTGAGATAGCAGTTCTGGAAAAACTAATCAGGAGGGAACATGCAGAAATTATAAATACAGAACAGTTGAAAGCTATGCCTGCTCTGCATGTTTGATCACTTGTATTATTCCTAGAATAGCTCTTCTTCTTGTAATTACATGTTGTCATCCCTATTGGGCAGTGAAGCTGAACATGTTCTGGCTCTGTTGTGTTATGATGAAATAACATCATTGTGAATGGTAGAGCTTCAGGAGAAATGGGTTCCTACCTTAGAGGTTCTTTAAAACACATGTTTTTACAATGTCCTATACTTGTTTGGGAGAAAGTAGGTTTTGGGAGAAAGTAGTGGACTACCATATAAATATGACTGTGAGGCAAAAGCTAAAATTCTCAAGGAATAATATTAATACATTGAATTTGGCAACTGGACAATGTAAATGGATTCTCTGTGCCCTTACTATGGCCAAAAGACTAATATTACAGCATTGGAAAGATAAATCCATGGTGTGATTTACTCAGTGGATTGAAGACCTGATTACACTTGCCACCTATGAGCAGACTGCCTATAGACATAGACTTTGTATGGACAAGTATAATGAAAGATGGGACTCATTTATGCAAAATACAGTAGGTTAAAAAAGAATGATAGTTATATATGTATATTAGAAATAAATAATAATTGTTACATTAGCCATCCATTTGTTTAGAAAGAGAGGGTCTAGTACATGTATTGTTGTGGGAGGAGGAGGAGGAGGAGGAGGAGGAGGAGGAGGAGGAAGAATTCAATCTACTTGTTTCATGTAAACAACTTACGATTGTCATGAATCCTTCAGGATTCAAATGTCTTCTGCTGAAAGATTCTTCTGAATTTGTACTCTGCTGGATTAAGGATGCCATTACCAGAAACAGCCACATCCCACCTGTGTGTAAAATATTATATTTTAAAGTCATAATTTTAGTGTCTCAAAATCTTCAGGAATCTTTTTAGACAGGCATTAGAATACATTCCCCAAAAGCCTGGCTGTATTGTCTTAACAGCTGGAACAATTTGGTCGTATTTGCTAGTTGGTATTTCCTAGATTTATGCTTTTCAGATGAATTCGTATACAATACTCACTAAGAATAACGATAATAAAAAACAATCTAATCTTGTTTTTTTTAAAAAAAAACAGTATTTACAGTAAAACATAATTTAAACGTATTTAAGAAAATGTTATTAAAATAAATGGTAAAGAAGCCAAAGAGAGGACCTTGGTTTTGATAACAATGTTAAGTCTCCTATGTCTGATATTCTTCAAACTCTTCAATATATCAGAATGTGGAAAGCGTAACACACACCCCAATCCCTACATACATTTGTATTCTGAAAAAAAGGGAACAGGTGTTTTGGCTGTCCTTTTCTTTGGAAGGATTGGGTAGCTATCTTGTTGAAACCTGGCCCTCTAAATGACTTAAACTCCAGAATCCCCAGTCAGAATTATTCATCACCTGTGTTCTTGTAACAACAGTAACTTAAATTCAGTTGTAAAAGCCTAAAGCCTACCTGTTAGTTTATCGTCCAGGAGATCTTGAGCACTGAACAGATGCTGCATAAAGTGTAACAGAGTGTAGTAAAGTGCAAGAAAGATTGTGAATCTAGCAATTTATGCTATTATAAATGATGATGTAGGTGCTAAGCTGAGCTGAACAAATTTGCTTAGATATTGTGAATGTCCTCAGGTAAATCTGCACCAAGTTTCATTTCTTACATGTTGTGTTTTGCCTGACTCAGCTTTAAATTAATGTTGAAAGTAGACACGTTCTGACTGATTTTACTTACAGTAAGCTGAACGTGTATTATGAAGAAGGATTTTTTTTAATGAAATGTGCATTTGTGAGAAGATTTTTGCGTGGCCTACATGTTGTTTTGGATTCAGACTCAGTCTAACTCATAAAAGATCCTCTGAAATGAAAAGGTGATCTATTAGTTATATTTAAATTAAATCCTATTGATGGCAATAGGTTTATTGAAATACAATTAAGGCTGGATCCAACCTGTTTCTCCTGGTAAAGCAATTGTGCAGAATGGTTTGCCCCACAATTTGGGCAGATTTCCCCCCACCCCCACTTGGCACTTGAAAGTTGCCACTTTAAGATGTATGAATTTCAACTCCCAGAATTCCCCAGCCAGCACGGTGGGAGTTGCAAGGTTGAGAAACACTATTATAAAACATTCAAAAACACAAAAATGTTGGATGTGCATGGAGGCTTCTTGTTCCTGGTGGCCTTAGTTTCTTTCTTAGTCATATTTTGATTTTGTTTCTGTCACTGAAGTTCGGTTATTTTATTGTCGTGTTCTTGTATTTTAACTCTTTCAATGTATGAATCAAAAGCAAAATGCTCAGAATCCTGCTGGATTCGAGTGGCATATAGACACCAGTAAATAAGTACTTTTTTTGCCCCACTCAGTGCTTTACTCAGTGAAGAAAATCCAGATGCAATATTCTGAAGAAATGTTAGGTTTAGAATTATCTCAGTATTACTGTTCAGCCTGATGATGAATTCTCAAAGTATTTAGAATACAGATTATACAGCAGTTTGCAAGTTTTAAACAGCAAATTGCTTTTAGTTGATGTAAAGCAGCATAAACTAAAAGCAAGAAAACAAAGGTCTTCAAAAGCAAGTGGTGAATTTAAGAAACATATCAACACTAAAGGCAGATGAAACACAAAGGATTTATCAATCTGTCCTGCACCTGCTTTATACGTTCCTGCAGGAAAAACCACAATTCCTCAGGACAGATTCCAGTCTTTAGCTGCTGTTGTTAATAAAAAGCCTCTTTGGTTTTTTAATTAAAATCTATGTTCCAATTATATCTAATCTTCTCCTCTAATTCAGGAAAGGCCGCATTCTTTTGGAGGGAATATGTCCGCATTCTGTATAGAGGTGAGAAGGGCAACACCATCAGAAAAGTCATAGCTGTGTTTACACAATACACTGAACCACGAATTAGCTGACCACATTTTAGCCTCCTATGCTAAAATAGTTCAGTATTTCATATGAACCGAGAAAATTGAGTAAACCATGGCTAAATTAACCATAGATAAACATTTTTGCAAACGTATCCTATCTCTCTGTTAAAAGCATGTCCATTCCTTCATATAATGTTTGTTTCCGATGAGTATTTTAAGATCACAGAATTACATACCAGTTTGTTCTCCTAATTGCTCTGGAAATCCTATAACTGAAGTTTTATTTATTACGGTCTTTGACTAGCATTACAAATCAGAGAAAGAAAATGGATTTCTATAGCAAACCAATTACCAATTAAGGAGTTATAATAAAACAGTAGAACTACACATCACAGTTTTGCAGAGTTGCATGGCTCAGTAAAGGTATTTGACAACCTAGAATGTGAGTGAAAAGTTAATATCCCTTAACAAATATATAAAATGTATCAGTATGATCCTGAAATTTGGAAATAATTGGGGAGGGTACATCATGTCTTAGACTATTATACAAGGGACACCATAAGAAGATGTGGGCAAGGGTTTCTACCTCCCTAGAGCCATCAGGGCAAAGTTTCAGGGAATAAGGAATCTTGTAAAATCTACCCACCAACAGTGAGGAAAGAAGAGCAATAAAATGGGCTCCACAGAAAGCCTGTCTATATTTACCCAGGGTTAGATTGTGTAAATACCCCTCTATCGAGGGCTTGTGCCAGTCTAACATTTGGTGATAAAATTCAGACGCACTGCTAAAAACATTCTGATGATCAAGGTCCCCAATTCATTGTTTTACTAGTCATTTGGCCTTCATGAGGGTTAATTGCCCTATATATTCAGGAGAAAGACCGAGACTACATGATTCCTCCTTAGAAGTTTGATACCAACAAGATTCGTAGCTGTCTGTCAACAGCAGAGGCAACAGCCCAGTAGGAAGCATGATTCTTAATACTGTATTCTTAGATTTTGAGTATGAGATGGCATTCATGAGAACTCTCAGATCCCAAGGAACCAGTACAGAGGCAACAGCATGTAGGAGGAATGTATCAGCAAGAACAATTAGCTCTCACTCTTACCCATTTTCAATTTCCAAACTGATCACATATGCATGATTAGATGCTCTCAAGCCATTAATTCGTCTACCATGAAAGTAGCGGAATTGCCTGGTATCTGTGAAGGAGAAGTTGAAACAATAGCTAATCAAATGTTGAAAAGAAGAGCTTCCATGACAAAGAAACCGGAGAAGTGATTAATATGCCCGTGTAGAAGAGAGACAGATCAAGCACTTTTATTTCACCCAGCTCTGGCACTGTGACAATCTTTATGCAAGTACTCACAAACCAATTGAGGGCAACACATTCTTTCTTAATGCACACATATGCCAAGGTGGGAAGAACTAGAGGAAATCTTGATTCTCATGGAGCTGTACATGCTGTTAACATCTTAGGGACATACAACTCCCCTGAGACGTTAAAAAGGCAAGGAGAATCCTAGCACCTGGCTCACAGGATCAACTGAAATCCTGAAGAAGTCCTGAATGACCGTCTCTGTAGATGTTTCTTGACCAAAAGAGGAAAGATGAATAAAGAATAAAAAAGTAATTAGCAAATAGTATCGGTTATGTGAATGGGAGAAGGAAAAAGATTTCAGGCTTGCATAGCAAGAGGAGACAGTACATAATCCATTCTTGCTGGGAAATTTGAAGCACTACTGAAATTTCTTGCAGTTGAAACGACTGGGGAAGTATGAAAAGTAAGCCATTCTGAGAGGTGATTGTCTTTTCCCCAGGGAGGCATAAACCCAGGAGACATAAATGGGAAGCAGCAAATTTAAGAACATTCAAACATTTCAGCTGGCATTGACACAGAGGCATAAGGAGGGAGCAGGTGTGCAAAGAGTTGTAAATTGGAACTGCAACTCCACCTCCACCCCCAGCAAGGTGACGGTCAATGCAAACAGTGATAATCTGCCACTGAAGCCAATACCATTTTACAGAGGAGAATCACTTTTCAGAAATAACACAGAAGAATATATTTTTAGTCTAAAAGATATGATCACAAGGCATCTCTTTTAATTTAGAAGTTCTTAAGTGGAAATACCATTGATGAAGCTGTAAAAGTCAGACTATAATCTTAAAATGACTTCTGGGAGACCATCAAGGGTTGGTCTCAAGAGGCCTCCTGATATGAGGAAGAGGACCAGTCTTTAGATGGTTTCATCTTTTAGCCTGCTATCTGCTTCTGACAGGAATGGAGGGAGCCAATTTGGAATTCAGACTATGTGTCCTGGTCTTCAAAAGCATTGAAGATCAGACGACCCTCATTTTATGCTAGCTGTCTAACATCTTGTACTTACAGAACCAGCAAGCTTTCTCTCTGGTGAAATTCACTTGCTTGCCTTCAATGTTGCTGGAAGAGCGATACTACAGCATGCATCAACAGTTCAGGATCTCCATGCCCCTACCAAATGATAGACACTGAGAAGGACCCATGTGTGTCATTATGTTGCCTTTCTATTTAGGCTGGTGTTCAGACCTAACAGATCACCACCTGTTAAATGGGTCTGAGAAGAGAGATGGTGGTATGAATGGGAGTGTCTGGTGTTTTCATGAGTATAAGTGTGTTACATGCATGGTTGGTTAAGTCTACAGTATTGTATATATAAAGCAGAGAACACAGATAGCTCTATTTGCTTTTGGAGGTAGATGGATTTCTTCTGAGCTCTTGGGAAAAAAAAGTGTTCTTGATCGTTGTGACAGTTTTAGCTTGTCACCTGAAGTCACAGAAGAACCCCATAATCAAAGTACAGTAGAGATTTGTCTTACCTGTTATGCAGCCACTATATCCCCAACAGACTGAATGAAATCACATAGAGCCAAATTTCCTGCTTATATTTCAAGGGCATGATTAGGAATGGTGCATAATTATATACAGTAGAGAGCTGAATGCTGTTTATTACATTTTAGATCTTGTACAACATCAGGATCTTTTTCAGTAGCACTCTAAGCTCAACTGGACAGCTAAACACAGGTAAGCAAAACCTCTTCCTATATCTTTTTAACAAAGATGACAGTGAAATACTGTTGCAATAGCATGAACAGCATTTTAAGATCTTTTACTTACTCTTCTGTTAATAGCTAGATCTTGCATGATCCAATAATTTTAAACTTTCTTTTAAAATATCTGGACATTTTCCTGTCCACATATTAGAGAGTAGATACAGCTATCAAGCTGTTTCACTGTGCTGTAATGTATTTGGCTATGTGCATACGTGTATTTAAAATAAAGTTATAAAAAATAATGATGGGCTTGGTGGCAGGTAGTGCCATTGGAGAACCAGAAAAACTCCATCAATTTGCTATCTGCAAAGTTCCAAGATAATTCTAAAGCACAGGGAGAAACAGATCTGGGAGCCTTCATCTTATTACTGGAATCAATTATTTAAAAAAGTCCCTACTCTTAAATAATACCCATTTACTTATTCACAATTAACCACACACACACACACACACACACACACACATGAGCAATAAGATTTCTTTCGCTTGCCAAAAACCAAAGCTTTCTAAGGATTGGGTTGGGTTAGGCTCAGGGCAGATAATAGCTTCAGAAAGGAAAAAGAAACTTTGCTTGACAGATTTGTTTTTTGTCATAACAGCCTCATTGAACCTCACTCATAAAGTAAATAAACTAACATCATTTAACCAAATGGAACTTCCCCATGCTTTATCTGTAGTCCCTGAAACATCTTGAGATTGCACCATCAAAATGAGGCAACAGATTAACTAGAGGAGTCATTTGTTGTGCCCAGTCCTCAAAATTAGGCAGAAAGTGAGTACTCACCAAGGTAACATCAATGGCCACCTTTAACGTTACCACTGCACAACCTTTAACTGTGATGGCTGGGTAAATTTATATCATTTACATATATTTTTTTCAGATAGAGCCATTAAGTCCTCTAAAACAGGGTTTTTCAACTTTGGCAACTTCAGGATGTATGGACTTCAACTCTTAGGATTCCCCAGCAAGCCACACAGCTTACAGATGCAAGGTTGAGAAACACTGTTCTAAAATGTTAAAAAAAACACAAAAACAGGCCTGTTTGGATGTGCATTGAGGTTTGTTGTTTCTAGTGGCCTTAGTTTCTTTCTTGGTCATATTTTGATATTTTTTCTGTCACTGAAATTCTGTTGTTTTGTTGCAGTGTTCTTGTATTTTAACTCTTTTAATTTAAGAAACAAAAGGAAAAGGAAGGAAAGAAGTCTGTGTCCAATTGTCTGGTGGCAAAGCCCAATGGGCGAGCAGCAACTGATTGCTTTGGAACCAAGACTGAAATCTGAAATCTCTTAATTGTGGTGGGGATTGAGGGAAGGATGAAGGAGCAACCTGGATGCCTGCTGTCTAAGTAGGTCTGGCTGGGGGAGCCAGCAGTCGACGGGTGACCCCTCTTCCTCCCTCAAGGGAGGGGGACCTTGGGGACACACCAAAATGGAGAGCAGGGGTGCAGTATTCCTCATGGTCCGTGGCTCCCTTTGTTCCACCTCCTCCCAGCAAAGTGGCAGGCAGTTCTGCTGGTCAGCTGAGGAGGAGGCTTCACAGGGGCTCTGCTGAGGGTCATGAGGGAGGGCAAATGGTGCAAGCCCATATATGGAGGGAGGGAGGGAGGGAGGGAGGGAAGGAAGGAAGGAAAATTTCTGACGCTCCCTGCCAGCTTCCCGCAAGCAAAGTCAATGGGGAAGCCAGCAGCAAGTGGTTCATACTCCCACTGCTTTTTTGCCCTTGGTCATTCTGTTTCTCTGTTTAGGTAAGGAAATATCTCTGAAATGATGACCCAACAGGTCACGGGTTGTCTAGTAAATAAAGTAAATTTACTTTAAAGTTAATCCCCTTCATGGATCACTGCCTTGTCGTGGCGAAGGGGCTTGCGTAACTCAGTGAAGCCATGAGCTATACCGTGCAGGGCCACCCAAGACGGACAGGTCATGACAGAGAGTTCTGACAAAATGTGGTCCACTGGAGAAGGAAATGGCAACCCACTCCAGTATCCTTGCCAAGAAAACCCCATGGACAATGTTAAAAGGCTAAAAGATATGACGCCGGAAGATGAGCCCCTCAGGTCGGAAGGTGTCCAATATGCTACTGGGGAAGAGCGGAGGGCATTTCCAAGTAGCTCCAGAAAGAGTGAAGCGGCTGGGCCAAAGCCGAAAGGACGTTCAGCTGTGGATGTATCTGGAAGTGAAAAGAAGGTCCGATGCTGTAAAGAACAATATTGTATAGGTACCTGGAATGTAAGATCTATGAACCAAGGCAAGCTGGATGTGGTCAAACATGAGATGACAAGATTGAACATCGACATCTTGGGAATCAGCGAATTGAAATGGACGGGAATGGGTGAATTTAATTCAGGTGACCATTATATCTACTACTGTGGCCAAGAAACCCTTAGAAGAAATGGAGTTGCACTCATAGTGAATAAGAGAGTGGGAAAGGCAGTAATGGGATACAACCTCAAAAACGACAGAATGATCTCAGTGAGTATCCAAGGCAAACCATTCAACATCACAGTAATCCAAGTCTATGCCCCAACCACTGATGCTGAAGAAGCTGAAGTTGAAGACCTACAACACCTTCTAGAACTAGCACCAAAAAAAGATGTCCTTTTCATCATAGGGGATTGGAATGCTAAAGTAGGAAGTCAAGGAATGATCAGAATAACAGGCAGGTTTGGCCTTGGAGCACAAAATGAAGCAGGGCAAAGGCTAATAGAGTTCTGTCAAGAGAACAAGCTAGTCACAGCAAACACTCTTTTCTAACAACACAAGAGACGACTGTACACATGGACATCACCAGATGGTCAATACCAAAACCAGATTACATACTTTGCAGCCAAAGATGGAGAAGCTCTATACAGACAGCAAAAACAAGACCAGGAGCTGACTGTGGCTCAGATCATGAGCTTCTTACTGCAAAATTTAGGCTTAAATTGAAGAATGTAGGGAAAACCACTAGAACACTCAGGTATGACTTAGATCATATTCCTTGTGAGTACACAGTGAAGGTGATGAATACATTTAGAGGATTAGATTTGGTAGACAGAGTGCCTGAAGAACTATGGACGGAGGTCCGTAACATTGTACAGGAGGCAGCAACTAAAACCATCCCAAAGAAGAAGAAATGCAAGAAAGCAAAATGGCTGTCTGATGAGGCATTACAAATAGCTGTGGAAAGAAGGAATGTGAAAAGCAAGGGTGAAAGGGAAAGATATAAGCAGATGAATGCAGATTTCCAGAGAATAGCAAGGAGAGATAAGAAGGCCTTCTTAAATGAACAATGCAAAGAAATCGAGGAAAACAATAGAATGGGGAAGACTAGAGATCTCTACAAGAAAATTGGAGATATGAAAGGAACGTTTAGTGCAAAGATGGGCATGATAAAGGACAAAAAAGGCAGGGACCTAACAGAAGCAGAAGAGATTAAGAAGAGGTGGCAAGAATACACAGAAGAACTATACAAGAAAGATCTTAACGTCCCTGATGTCCACGCTGGTGTGATCACTGACCTTGAGCCAGACATCCTAGAGAGTGAAGTCAAGTGGGCCTTAGGAAGCATTGCTAACAACAAAGCTAGTGGAGATGACAGTATTCCAGCTGAGTTATTTAAAATAGTAAAAGACGATGCTGTTAAAGTGCTGCACTCAATATGCCAGCAAGTTTGGAAAATGCAACAGTGGCCACGGGATTGGAAAAGGTCAGTTTACGTTCCAATTCCAAAGAAGGGCAATGCCAAAGAATGCTCAAACTATCGCACAATTGCACTCATTTCACATGCTAGCAAGGTTATGCTCAAAATCCTACAAGCTAGGCTTCAGCAGTACGTGAACCGAGAACTCCCGGATGTACAAGCTGGGTTTCGAAGAGGCAGAGGAACTAGAGATCAAATCGCCAACATTCGCTGGATCATGGAGAAAGCACAAGAGTTCCAGAAAAATATCTACTTCTGCTTCATTGACTATGCAAAAGCCTTTGATTGTGTGGATCACAACAAACTGTGGCAAATTCTTAAAGAAATGGGGGTACCAGACCATCTTACCTGTCTCCTGAGAAATCTGTATGCGGGCCAAGAAGCAAGAGTTAGAACCAGTCACGGAACAACCGATTGGTTCAAAATAGGGAAAGGAGTACGACAAGGCTGTATACTGTCACCCTGCTTATTTAACCTATATGCAGAGTACATCATGAGAAATGCCAGGTTGGAAGAATCACAAGCCGGAATTAAGATTGCAGGGAGAATCATCAATAACCTCAGATATGCAGACGATACCACCCTAATGGCAGAAAGTAAAGAAGAACTAAAGGGCCTCTTGATGAGGGTGAAGGAGGAGAGTGCGAAAGCTGGCTTGAAACTCAACATTAAAAAAATTAAGATCATGGCATCTGGACCCATCAATTCCTGGCAAATAGAAGGGGTAGAAATGGAAGCAGTAACAGACTTCATTTATTTGGGCTCCAAGATCACCGCAGACTGAGACTGCAGCCATGAAATTAAAAGACACTTGGTCCTTGGGAGGAAAGCTATGGCAAACCTAGATAGCATATTAAAAAGCAGAGATGTCACCTTGCCAACAAAGATCCGCATAGTCAAAGCTATGGTTTTTCCAGTAGTAATGTATAGCTGTGAGAGCTGGACCATAAAGAAGGCGGAGCGCCGAAGAATTGATGCCTCTGAACTGTGGTGCTGGAGAAGACTCTTGAGAGTCCCCTGGACTGCTAGGAGGTCAAACCAGTCAATCTTAAAGGAAATCAACCCTGATTGCTCATTGGAAGGATCGATAATGAAGCTCAAGGTCAGATACTTTGGTCACCTAATGCGAAGAGAGATCTCTTTGAAGAAGACCCTGATGCTGGGAAAGATTGAAGGCAAAAGGAGAAGAGGACGGCAGAGGATGAGATGGTTAGATAGCATCACTGAAGGAATGAGGATGAAACTGAGCCAACTCAGGGAGGCAGTGAAGGACCGGAAGGCCTGGCGCAATATGGTTGATGGGGTCACAAAGAGTCAGACATGACTTAACGACTGAACAACAAAACTAACCTCATTTGACCAAATGGAACTTCCCCATGATTTATATGTAGTCCCAGAAACATCTTGAGATTGCACCATCAAAATGAGGCAACAGATTAACTAGAGGAATCATTTATTGTGTCCAGTCCTCAAAATTATACAGAAAATGGATACTCATCAAGGTAACACCAATGGCCACCTTTAACCTTACCATTGCACAACCTGTAAATGTGATTGCTGGGTAAAGTTATATAATTTGCATAATTTTTCAGATAGAGCAATTAAGTTGTCTAAAACAGTGTTTCTCAGCCTTGGCAACTTTAAGATGTCATTGACTTCCACTCTCAGAATTCCCCAGCCAGCATGCTGGGAGTTGAGGTCCGCACAGCTTACAGTCGCAAAGTTGAGAAACACTGTTCTAAAATATTAAAAAAAAAAAAACACACACAGACACAAAAATGCGCCTGCTTGATGTGCATTGAGGTTTGTTGTTCCTGGTGGCCTTAGTTCCTTTCTTAGTCATATTTTGATATTGTTCTGTCACTGAAATTCTATTATTTTATTGTAGTATTCTTGAATTTTAACTCTCTTAATTTATGAATCAAAAGGAAAATGTTCAGAATCCTGCTGGATTCGAGTGGCGTATAGACACCAGTAAATAAATATTTTTCTGCCTGATTCAATGCTTTGCTCAGTGAAGAAAATTCAGAGATACAAGATTCTGAAGAAATGTTAGGTTTAGAATTATCTCAGTATTACTGTTCAGCCTGATGATGAATTCTCAAAGTATTTAGAATACAGATTATACAGCAGTTTGCAAGTTTTAAACAGCAAATTGCTTTTAGTTGATGTAAAGCAGCATAAACTAAAAGCAGGAAAACAAAGATCTCAAAAACAGCCAAGTGGTGAACTTAAGAAAATAGAGACACTAAAAGCAGATGAAACACAAAGGTTTTACCAGTCTGTCCTGCACCTGGTTTGTAAGTCCTTGCAGGAAAAAGCATAATTTCTCAGGACAGCTTCCAGTTTTCAGCTGCTGCTTTTAATAGAAAGCCTCTTCTATTTTATTTTTTTTTATTAAAAATCTATGTTCCGATTATATCGAACCTTCCCCTGTAGCTCAGGGGAATAGAGGGCTTGTGTCAGTCTAACATTTGCTCATAAATGTCCCCAATTCATTGCTTTCCCTATGATTTGGCTTTTATGAGAGTTAACTGGCCTATATATTCAGGAAAAAGGCCGAGACTACATAATTCTCAACAGAAGTTTGATACCAGCACGATTCGTCGCTGTCTGTCAACTGCAGAGGTAACAGCCCAGTAAGAAACATGATTCTGAGGCATGAAGCTAAAATCCTGCTCCAAGCCTGGGCCTTACTGCTTGGAACATTAGCTTAAAGCCTCAAGATTGCATTAGGGACAGATTTTGGAGAACCGAACAGAAATCTAAGGAAGCTTGATTGTAGAAGTGACAAAATTAACCTGAGCTGTTAATTTCCTAAAAGCCTGAAAGATCATGCCCAGACATTTAAATCATTTAGCTTGCTCAAGTTCATGAGAATCAATTATCCCCTGGTGCTTTTGTCTTTTATTGGAGAAAACAAAAAGTTAGAATTTTTCATAATTAAGGACCAATTGTTCCACTTCACCGTTGGATGCCAGGGGACCTTCATACCTACAGGGGGAGAAGAACTGCATCATCTCCATACACTAGGATTGGGAGAGGTCTGTAGAGGCTCAGGGCCTTTAGCAGTCTCAGCCGGCTGCCACTGCCCCAGGCCTCTACGTCAGCCCCAGCACCGTTGCTGCCACTGAGATATGCCATGGTATGGGGCTTGAGGCGGCACTCCTCACAAGTGGTGTTGACTGCGCTGGGAATGAAGTAGAGGCCTGGGGACAGGGACAACTGCAGAAGGCCCCGGGCCTCTAATTCAGCCCCAGTGCTGCTGCCGCCGCTGCCACCACCAAACAGAGCTGTTGTGCAGGGTGGCCAAAAGGTCAGAGATGGGGGCAGATAGGCAGGTGGGGGGAGTTGAAGAGGAGTCAACTTGTGTTACTGAAGCTCTGGGCTGGGAAGGAGCAAACTGGCAATGGCTTGGATTGGGATGGGTCCTCACCTAACGACCGGTGCGTCTTGGGGTTATGATGGAAACCAGGACCGCCTGGATTGTCGTTGCTAAGTGATGCAGTCATGTGATGTCGCACTTTCCCATATTTCATTATACTTGTCCATACAAAGACTGTGTCTCGGGCAATCCACTCATTAGTGGCAAGTGCAATCCGGTTTTCAATCCATTGAATAAATGGGGCCATACATTTATTTATCTTTCATAACATGATATCTAATGCTGCAATATCAGTCTTTCGGCCACAGTAAGGGCATGGAGAATCCATTTAGGTTGTCTGGATGTCAAATTCCATGTACTAGGTATATAGTTCAAAAGAATATTGTCCTCTGAAAATTTCAGCTTTTGTCTCACAGTTATATTTGTATAGGAGTCCACTACTTTCTCCCAAAACTTAGTAAGTATAGGACATTGTAAAACCTGCCTTTTAAAAAAGCATTATCCTTATTACATCTTCAACAGAATTCTGTCTTATTCAGTCTTTTTTTATACAAACGAAGTGGAGTCCAATAAATTCTAACTATTGTTTTTGGTCGTCATAAGTTGAAGTCCACTGACACTCTTGCTATAGAAGTTAAGATGCTTTCCAGTTGTCTAGGCAATATGTGAACCTCTAATTCTTTATTCCACTCATTTCTTAACATCTGCATATCAAACTGATTTAATGATAACAAATATCTACAAAAGCTAATAGTAGGCTTTTTAGTTCTAAACGATTTAACTAGTTGTTCTAGTATCTAGGATGTCTCAGAAGCGGAAAATGCTGCTGGTGCAAACAGTGTTGTTAACAGATGTTGTAGCTGTAAATATTGCCATTGGGATACATCCAATACAGATGATGTTTATCTTTTAACACAGCATATGTTAAAAATTCATCTTCATCATCTATCAGTTGGTCCAAAGTCAATATCTCTGCTTCTATCTAGCTTTTTCATATCACCATTTTTTCCCCAATTTTTAATCTTGGGTCTCCCCATAAAGTCAATTTGGCATGGGAAAAAGGATCGAATCTTTTTTTATTAGACACTCCATTCCATAGCATATTCCAGTGTTGCCCAAATCGGAAAATTAACACCAGCTATTGGCTTCCAGTATTTAATACTTGACAATAGGTAAGCTTGATGATACAGCTCCAGATTTGGAAAACCAAATCCTCCTTCATTAATTGGTAGTTGCATTTTCTGTAAAGATATTCTGAGAATCGAAGAACCGCATAACATAAATTCTAAATAAAGAATTTATTTTCTGAAAATATTTTCCAGATATTTGAAAAGGAATTCCTCTCAGAATATAAATTAACCTGGGAATAACATTCATTTTGCAAGCATTCACTTTCCCCCAAAGGCTGAGGTTTAAGGACTCCCCTCTATCCATATCTCAAGAAAGCTCTTTACATATTTTATTGATATTAGATGTGATGTCCTATATATTTCTGGCAGTCGTTTGGATTTGAATCTGCACCCAGGAGATAAAATATGGCCAGTGACAAGGACTAGAGGGACCGAGACCAAGCCTGGGACTTTTTAATTGTTTTCTTCAGAGGCATCTGCAGAATGGGAGACTTTTGTCAAAATGAAGAAATAGCAGCGTTGTGCCTTCACAACACAAGCTCCAGCTCATATGTGTGGGTGGTTTCAAATGCATATAGAAATGCATGTACAACAGTCCAACAGGACACTCAGTACAGAAATAGAAACAAAGCGATACTGTCGAAAACGTTAGTCTATAGAGTATAATATAAAATGGGTCAGAATTAATCCTGAAAATATATAGTCATGGATTGCAAGACATAACAATATTAGCAAAGCATCTAACGCAGAGAATTTGAATGTTAAAAATGCCTAATGTTGTCCAGCATCTATATTGGCAGACCCATGTTTTACCCTTCTTAATGAAATACAGTAAAGCAGTCTAAAGCATCCTTCTTACAGTTATTATCTGTGCTTAAACTGCCCAATTTAACTAGAAAAATGAAATAAAAGAAACCTAGTCTAAAAAACTCTTTTCCTACAACAAGTGGTTTGGCTCAGTCACACTGAGTACAGCAGAATAAATCATTTGAGGAAAAAAATCAGATATAATCTGAGATTTCTTCAAAGCTACTATGGAATAATATATCAGCCAACCAGGTCAGGAAACTTTGATTTACTTGGATTTCTGTATAAATAAGCAATCAGGCAAAGTAGTGAACTAGACAAATAATAGAAAACCTGACATATTTACTTTAATGTTGGAAATTATGGAAAGGGTATGTATAATTGCGTTTCTTAATAATCTCACTTAATTCAAACGCTAGACTCCAATAGCCTCACTTAATTTGAAAGCTAGATTCTAGGATTTCAAGGTACAGGAAAGTGACTGAGTTGTTGCTTTTTCCAGAGACTCCAACCCTGATATTAATACTTGTACTTCTGCATCAATTCAAGCACGTCAGGATACAAGCGTTGGGGAGCATCCAGACCAAAGATAGGATCAGCATGTTCCCAATCAGGTATATCCTTATAGAAAACTAAATGAGTGATTCGAGTAACCAGTGATTCAATATTACTTCTGGTTGCAGCAATATCTTTTCCTCCACTCCACACAGCTACTGGCACACTAACATCTTCAATTTTATAAAATGGAGGTGTTGTCTGTGGATGAAAAGAGGAGAAAATAAAAGAATGTGATTTGGGAATCAACCCCATTGTGCAGTGAAGTTGTCTAATGGGTTCATGGAATTTTGACACCTGGTTAAACCCATAGTGTAGTTGCCTGTCAAAGTTATCTGCCAATCACAGCAGGGCTACGACAGGTTGGTGACTCACTGCCAACTAATGGCATCCAGAAAGGGGAAGGGCAGCAATGCCAAGAGGATTTAACTAATAGCTTTGCTTAATAGTTAATAGCTATTAATACAAATAGCTTTCCATCTCTTTCCTCTATAGTCTTGCGTCCAGATGATGGTGTCTTAATTTCATAGGCTGAGGGAAAGCTAACCTCCAAAATTAAGACATCTGGCTGCAGGACTATAGAGGAAGGAGAGCGATCATCAATTGAGATGACAAATGTTATCCTGATATTAACTGAGCCATGGGAAAGTGTCTGATTCTCTCTGAGGACATTGAAGTTTAACTAGACTGGAAAATCATTTACTAGGGAAGACCTGAGGGCTGTCCTAGAGAAACATGGCATCATTATTTTTTTCATTGAGTGTGTGTGAGATTGATTGATTGATTTGTTGATTGATTATTGAGGGCTTACCTCAGTCTTAACAGACCTTAACATGTTAGCATTTTACTGTCAATTACCTGGAAAAAATAGCAATTTAAAAGAATTGTCAAATCCCTATCACCATCATACTTTTTCTTACCATGTTGTATATTTCCATGTTCTTATAACCATAGTCATAATATTTAAATTCCACAGAACGCAAAACCTAAAAGGAAATGAAAACATTATTCACAATGTAAAAATTAGTTTGGAAATCTTAATAGATGTACAGGAGTATAGACAATTTTTTCCATCTGGAATTGTATAGCAAGATTACAAAGTTCTTTAAAAAAGTAAACTAGTAAAGATAGTGAAAGATAGTAAAATATTTACTATTTACTATTTTACTATTTTTTATTTACTAAATGAGTAACAGAAAGAATAAATTTTAAAGCATTAATCATATAAAACTCATAAAAGGAACTAACCCAAATGTAATGTGAAATCTTAAAATCAAAAATAAAACTCCTTGGGAGATGAGGAATATCCTAGACTGGTACTGAACAGACTTTCATTTGGGTGCTAGGTATAGTAAAAAAATGGTTTCAGGAAACGAGTTCCTCCTAGATTTTGGAAATGTATTTTTATTTTAAAAACGAGAAGATGGAGCCATATGTTTCAAAACAGTCTGGATTTAATAATATTTATTTTTATTTATTTTTAATGGTGACAGAAATGTGGCCAATGAACAATAGTTCCTTGAGGCCAGTATGGAAATCACACTCCAAGATTAAATTTCGGCAAAAATCATTTGAAAAGAGCTAATAGGAAAACCACTTCCATAATAATGAGGTGGTCATGCTATAATCTTAATTGGATTTTCTAGGAAAGCATTAGAAGTGGATTTCCCTGAGTGGAGGCATTGCACTGGCATCAATTTAGTTTTGTTTTTAAGTCCAATATCAAGCAATTGGATATTTGATATTCTGTCTTGTAGCAGGCCCCTTCATGGATCACTGCCTTGTCATGGCGAAGGGGCTTGCGTAACTCAGTGAAGCCATGAGCTATACCACGCAGGGCCACCTAGGATGGACAGGTCATGACAGAGAGTTCTGACAAAATGTGGTCCACTGGAGAAGGAAATGGCAACCCACTCCAGTATCCTTGCCAAGAAAACCCCATGGACAGTGTTAAAAGGCTAAAAGATATGACGCCGGAAGATGAGCCCCTCAGGTCGGAAGGTGTCCAATATGCTACTGGGGAAGAGCGGAGGGCAATTCCAAGTAGCTCCAGAAAGAGTGAAGCGGCTGGGCCAAAGCCGAAAGGACGTTCAGCTGTGGATGTATCTGGAAGCGAAAAGAAGGTCCGATGCTGTAAAGAACAATATTATATAGGTACCTGGAATGTAAGATCTATGAACCAAGGCAAGCTGGATGTGGTCAAACATGAGATGACAAGACTGAACATCGACATCTTGGGAATCAGCGAATTGAAATGGACGGGAATGGGTGAATTTAATTCAGGTGACCATTATATCTACTACTGTGGGCAAGAAACCCTTAGAAGAAATGGAGTTGCACTCATAGTCAATAAGAGAGTGGGAAAGGCAGTAATGGGGTACAACCTCAAAAACGACAGAATGATCTCAGTGCGTATCCAAGGCAAACCATTCAATATCACAGTCATCCAAGTCTATGCCCCAACCACTGATGGTGAAGAAGCTGAGGCTGACCGCTTCTATGATGACCTACAACACCTTCTAGAACTAGCACCAAAAAAAGATGTCCTTTTCATCATAGGGGATTGGAATGCTAAAGTAGGAAGTCAAGGAGTAATCGGAATAACAGGCAAGTTTGGCCTTGGAGTACAAAATGAAGCAGGGCAAAGGCTAATAGAGTTCTGTCAAGAGAACAAGCTAGTCATAGCAAACACTCTTTTCCAACAACACAAGAGACGACTCTACACGAGGACATCACCAGATGGTCAATACCGAAACCAGATTGATTATATACTTTGCAGCCAAAGATGGAGAAGCTCTATACAGACAGCAAAAACAAGACCAGGAGCTGACTGTGGCTCAGATCATGAGCTTCTTACTGCAAAATTTAGGCTTAAATTGAAGAATGTAGGAAAAACCACTAGACCACTCAGGTATGATAAGGAAATCAACCCTGATTGCTCATTGGAAGGATTGATAATGAAGCTCAAGCTCAGATACTTTAGTCACCTAATGCGAAGAGAGATCTCTTTGAAGAAGACCCTGATGCTGGGAAAGATTGAAGGCAAAAGGAGAAGAGGACGGCAGAGGATGAGATGGTTAGATAGCATCACTGAAGGAATGAGGATGAAACTGAGCCAACTCAGGGAGGCAGTGAAGGACCGGAAGGCCTGGCGCAATATGGTTGATGGGGTCACGAAGAGTCGGACACGACTTAACGACTAAACAACTTGTAGCAGGACTCTTAGACAGACATGTTCCTGGACCAAGGAAGCCCACAATGGGGTAAGGGGGACACTATACCACAAGACATTTTTTTAAAAAAGCAGACAAGTAAAAAAATGTTCAAACTCCATGGCCAAAAAACAAACAAACAAATAAACAAAACCCCTGGTTGTCACGTGTTTTTCACTCATACCAACCATTTAGTTAAACATAAAACACTGACATCTCAATCTTGATTTGCTGAGAAAATAGCTAACAAACTAAAATCACACTCTACCTGGCTCCAGTGATCCAAGGTTTTTGTAGATGTATAATCAGGAAAGATTGCAGTATATACATCCGCCCGACTCTGAAAAACAAAAGGAATTTACATTTTTAGAATGAGGGAATATATGAAAGGATTGTTTATTGTTACATTGTTGTAAAAAACAAACAAAGGAACAAAAGTCTGTCTCCCTACCCCACTTCCTCATACCCCAATTTTCAGAAATAAGTTCCACACAACTGCAAACAACAGGAAAACACTGCTGAAGTAATATGTGAGTAAGTGATATGCCTTTCAAAAGGCCTCCCCAAATGTTCACAATAATTTTTTCCTCCACCAAACCCTGAGTTTGTGATACTCACCTGAGGGCCTATACATCGACTTTGGCTCTTGTTTCTAACTCAATATACACTCAGTAACTTTTATACCTAACAAGCAATGGATATGTAGAGATGAATCAGACTGGTAAACTGTTTACTGGAGGAATATATTAATTACACTAAACTTATTACATTCATGGGAAATTGCAGATCAGGTGCAGGGAACCTTTCTGCATCCAGGAGTCACCAGACCTCCCCCCCCCCCTTTTTTCCCCATTTTTGGGAGGGTTGGAGAGGGTTTGCAAACTTGATGCATTAAGCCTATATAAGTGGTTATCCGTTTTAGCAACAGAGGATCAACCAGAAACAAAAATAACATCCTATAATTGATTGGTCTTACAATTTCATGAAATGTTGTCTGTAGAAGAACATGTGTAGTGTAATTATTTAGGTTTTGGACCAGACAAGGGGAAAATCTGCTCAAGTTGCCCTCAGCTGACAGATAAATTTGGGTTAATGATGACGTCTCCCTTCTATCTCACAGTACTGCAGGCAGGGCCATTAGCAGTGGGGGGCCGGGGGGCCAAGATGGAGGGTGTGACTGTATCTGTGTTGGGGTGGTAAGTACATGACGTTGCATATACTTACAAAGGGGTAGGACTTTGATTGCATAATTGTGCAAACTATCTTAGCTCCCTTAGCTTCCAGTTGTGTCACCCCTGGCTGTAGGCTCTGCTGAGGGAAGATCAGGTTCAACTTGAGTCAGGAATTTCAATGGTTAGCTTTAGGCCAATTGCTAACTTTTAGATGAAACCATCACAGGATTCTTTAGGGGGAGAAATACTGGCTCTTATAAATGAGATGATAAGTCTGATTGGCTGGAGAGAACCAATTACATCATTCGATTCTCTTTGGTGTTTTCAGTATATGGAATAGAAATTGCAATGGCTGATAGCAGAAAAGCTATAGCACTTCTGAATCCATTCAGGGCCATTCATATTTGATACAGTGATCCAGATCAGGCCCTTGGCCTTGAATGGTTGGTTTGTACAACTCTTCATTGAATTCAATCTCTGAATCTACTCTTGGCACAGCCCCATTAATTTCCCTTTATCCTGAGAGAATATTTAGTGAAGTCTCCCACTTCTACATGTAAATAAGCTGGCAACTTTCAAACACTGAACTTAATGCAATATATTTTACTACTGTTGAAGGAGGCAACGAGTTTGGCTCCTACTCCTTCATCGCTACCTATTACCTTATTGGCCCCTTCAACCAACACTATAATTTTTTGGTCTATGATGTCAACTTTTCTTTGAAGACAGCCTCTCTAGACATTTACACAATTTTGCTATTGCAAACATAACCACAGGAAGAATTCATTTTCCCTCCATCTTTGCTTAGTTAATGTTCTAAGGAGACTGATTGCCTGAAACCATCTGTTTCAAGATTCTGTGCTCTAGTCATTAGACTGAGCAAATATAAACACACATAGTCCTTGTTTAGCAACTAACTCATTTAGTGACCTTTCACATTTATGACGGTGATGAACAAGTAAGCAAAGAAAAACTATAGCAAGATTGTAAGCACAGTCACGGTTTCACTTAGTGACTGCTTTGCTTAACGGGCAGTTGGCAGGTCCCAATTGTGATCGCTAAACAAGGCCTACTTGTATGGGTGGAGGAAGGATATCTTTAAAATAGAAGATGCAAATATCCTAGATTAATGTTTCTATTTCTTCCTCTCTTGTAAGGAGCCATGATGATGACATTGGAGAAAGCAGCCAGAAGCTGTTAGAAAAAGAGTAAGTGCAGAGGAAAGATGCACGTATGAGAAAGTGACTCAGTCTAATTCCCCACACCCTCCTTGACTCTATGGGGTATAAATGGGTGGAAGGGAAAACACAGGCAGACCTCCAAGATTCTGCTAAAGCAGTGTTTCTCAACCTTGAATTATGGGAGTTGAAGTCCACACATCTTAAAGCCACAAAGGTTGAGAAACACTGCTGTTAAAGTATAGTTCTAGTCTTCCTGTGGACTGTGGTTTCCTGATCTGGTCTACCTCATATAGCTGACACCTACCTCCTTTGTAGAAAGTTTAAATAAAAATAGAGCTTACTTACTGTATTTAGGTTTTTCTCATTATATCCTCCTGTAAGGAAAATGTTTTGGAGGCAAAGCTGGTCAATCACTGGATAGCTGCATGCATAGGTCAGGGCGGTCTTTTGTCTCTCACTCACAAAGGAAAGTTCTTTAGTGCCCCATATTAGCTGTAAAATAAAAATGGCCCATGAATATGGGTGATTTTTAAATCACACTTATGTAATTCTGCCTAATGTGATCAGAAAAAACTTTGCAATTCCAAGCACATTCTTCCTCTTCCAACATGTACTTTACCTTCCCCATATTAAAGGTATCATTGGAAGTCCTTCTCCAGATTCCCTCCATACGATCCTTTTTCACACATTTCTACAATTTCACACTGTAGAATTCACAAATTCTATACATTTCAATAGAAATTCAGTAGAATTTTGCATTTCATTGCAACCAATTTGGGAATGACTACTTCTAAACAGGAAGAAAAACATGATGTTATTTTTGTTGTTTTTAATTCTGGCTGATTTTTATTGTTTTTATTCTGTTTCAAGAGTAAGCTGCCCAGAGTCACGTTCAGGTAGTCCTCGCTTAATGACACTCATTGGGACCAGCAACTCTGCCCCTAAATGAAGCAGTTGCTAAGTGGGAAATCATGTGACTGAGACTGCGCTTTCTGGCTGGAAAGAGACAAGAGCACTCAGTTTCAGACCGTTGGCTTTTGTTTGCTTCCTAACCACTCTCCCGCCCTTTGGAAAGCTGGAGTGACTGCTTACGGTCTTGTAAACATTGAAAGCAAAGCAACTGCATTGGCAAACCGGGGCTGGGAGCCACGGGTGTGCTATGCCAACAGCTTACAGTACTCTCCTGAAATCCCTTCTCCAATCTGTCTGTTCTGCAAGGGGGGGGGGGGGGGGGAAGCAGTTGAATTCTGTAGGCAATTGCACCTTTGCCTCCCCCTCCCCCCCCGAGCAGAGAGATTTTACAAAATTGCAAGATTCTGTCATTGTAGTCTTACAATAAAGTAGAATTAGCTCATCTGGTTCTGATTCCTATCTGGTTTGCCCTGGAAGGCTGACATCAATCTTGCAAGTCCGAAAATACAATCCTCCCTGCCGTCTCCTATACAGGCTGAGAAATTAGGGAGTGTCTCTTCTGAGCATCTTGCCTGCCCGCTATTTACTTGTGAGCTACGCGGTCTCTTATCTGACCATTCCCTTGGCAGCGTCTCTTTGCCCAGTCTCCCAAGGTCTTTCCCACATACCATTACAATCAAGAGTCCAATGCAATCTTTTAAAATTGCAATGCCTTTGTTTTTTCATGATTGATCTGTAATGAATGTTCTTTGCAGAAATGGGCCAGAGATCCCATGGCCCTCCTGAGACCTGTCAGCATTTTTGATAATCGAACTGAACCGTCTGCAAGAAACAGTATAGATACAGGTCTATTATCTGGCTTAGGGGGATGAAAATTTCTGTTGTTAAGGGTACTAGCCATTGTGTTGATATAATATATAAGAGTAATGCAGCCAGAATGCAACCTTATTTAATCCCCTTGCTGGTTATCACTGTGTCTGAGAGATGTCCAGCTGTGATACATCTCACCCTCAGATTGGTATCTTTATATGGTGCATATATTAGGGTGAAGAATCATTTATCGATGGTAGAAACTTTTAATTTCTTCCAAAGAATTTCTGTGGAAAAAGAATCAAAGATATGCTTAAAATCAACAACCAGGGGACAAAGAGCTACTTTTTGTGGCTGAGCGTACTTCTCAATCAAGTGAGAGAGAATCCGTCTCTGTTGTATCACCAAGCTGCTGTTCTTCAGTTAGGAAGCTCTCTTCCTCCAACCAATCTAAATGTTTTCAGTAGACTAATAACTTTTCATTTACCATCTATTCCTTAGAATATATTATTTATTTAAGAACACTCTTTGATTGCATTTTAATTAGTATTTATTCTTGTTTTTATTGTAAATAACTCTTTGAGTGAGATGCAGCTGACATATATCTTATTGATTAAGTTCAAAAAAAGAATTATTTCCATCTGGGATGAAGAAACTCTGCAGAATTTGTGGGCAATCTGTTTTCCAATTGACAAGAAATCTTTCATCACATACTTCCCAAATATTCAATCTGTTTTATTACTGTTAATCAGTATTGTTAATGAACAATAAACCTGACATACAGCATGACATACAGGTAGTTCCTGGGTTAAGGACGCCTGGTTTGAGGATTACTGATAGTTAAGAACAGAGCCTACTGTAGTAAAATTGAAATTAAATACAACAATGATTCCAGTTAAATAACAATTTATAATTTGCTGCATGACACAACAGTATTTACACATAAATACCGGCTTACATAAAAATTCAACTGAAGGACAGAGCTTGGGAATGGCACTCATTCTTAAACTGGGGATTACCTGTACAGGATTTGGGGGGTTAAAATCATGCAGTTAAATAACCTAGGCTAGAGATGGAGAGCATGCAAATAGAGCAAATGAATAAATACCTACTCTTCTGAGTCCAACAGGAATTCTTCCAAGTACACCTAATGTCCCCCTCATACCTTCCAGGGAGTAGACAGGTGTGAGGCCTATAAAGAGCTTTATTCTCTCAGAGAGGTAGGGCAGGACTGAAAAAGCAACAAAACCTGCAAAAAAGAAAGAAGGAAGGAAGGAGTTAAAACTGTAAGTTTGCATGATTGCTATAACTTTAACTTCTGCTTACTTTTAGTGCTAGCCTGAAACTTATCCCTCCTTTTGAGAAATTTCCCCCCCCCCCCCATATGAACTCTTAAGGAATTTCTCCCTTTCTGTCTCCCTCACTCTCTGTTTTAATTTAATGCCTCTACCTGACATACTTGATAAAGGGGAGAAACACTTAGATGAAAATGAATCTTCAGTGCGCTGAATGAAGTACTCTTGAATATGCCTTTTTTTCCTCAGAAAGGCCTCACCAACTGATTCCACCAATTCTATATCCATAGAGAACATCTGTTCTCCCCATCTTCCAAGGTCATTCTCACATCACAACCAGCTTCCGACAAGCACAGTCAATGGAAAAGCCAGCAGTGAAATCACAAGTCGCGGTCATATGATGTCTCACTTAATGACCATGGAAATTTGTTTAATTACCACAGGGAAAAGTGACGTTGTAAATCCATCGCGGTCACGTGATATCTTGCTTAAAGATTGTGTTGTTTAGCAACAAAGTTCCTGGTCCCAACTGTGGTTGTTACGTGTGGACTACCTGTACTAAATAGCAAACTGAGGCAATTGTTTGCTGCTTTATAGGCTTTAGTGTAGCATTTGACAAAATTAACAGAGAAATGGTATGGAGATAATTGACATCCTCAAAAAATAAGTATCAATTTACAAAAATACCTGTTTAAGAGTCCAGTTTGGGGTCAACAGAGACATGACAAGTAGGATCAATACTTACAAAGGAGTTGTAAGTTCATACTTACAATCCTGCTGTTTAATCTATACGTCACTGACTTACCAGGACTAACGAAGGATCCTAAAGTACATATGCCTAAGGGACTCAACACACATTGCAACACGCAGATAGCATACTTTGCTATATGCTTATGATATGGTTTTATTATCATATTTGCAAGTTGGGTGGCATAGGTTGTTAAGGAGGCTTGGCTCCTACTATCATGATAATGATCTCATTATTAATAAATGAAACTCAAAGATTGTGGAGTTTGGAAAAAGACATAATAGCCACAGATGGCTATTACAGGGAGAGCTAATAGAGCAAGTTAACACATTTCCTCATTTAGGAATAGTCTTCTCTGAGACTTGTTCTTGGCTCCCTCATCATCAAAGAAGCTCATTCAGAGTGAGGACACATATGAATTCATTGTTAAAATGAGAAAATTACTCTTATTCAGATTCCTTAGTCTAATTATTAAGGTGTATATAGCCAAAGTTAACCGTAGGCTCTTACATGGAGCTGAATTTTGGGGCTTAAAAGAAGTGCCATTACTAGAGCAAACAATCACAGCTGCTGAAGAGAATTTTGGGTGTGGATAATAGGACCTCAGCTGCTGCAGTTAGAGCTGAGCTGGAAATTTATAGACTTTGTTCCTTGTCAAAAATTAGGCCATAAATTACTGGTGGAGAATTAACTCTATGGAAACTGGTAGACTCCCCAAACTGTGTTTGATAGAACTGACTAGTTCTATAGATTTAAATGGAGAAATTCCCAAGCATCTCAGGAGGGTATTTACCTGGGTGAGATTTGAGCAGCTGGATACAATGGTTAAATATGGAAGGTTTAGCCAAGTTCCTTGCCATGAAGGTACATGTATTTGTCATGCTCCAGAAACAGAGGATACAGAACATATATTATTTGAATGCCAGTTGTACAGTAAAGAGAGAGATCAGTATTTTGGACCATACCTTAGGCAAATGGCCCATTGCGATTCATACATTTGAACAATATGTGTGGCCAGAACCCAAATATTACTTATCATATGGCCTTTTATCTGAATAGTTGAGAACTGCATATTTGGATGTGGTTGGGGTAAATTGTAGGGATGAAGCAGAAATATGAATATTGCTTTCTTTAGTTCTGCCTTTTATTCATTTTGCTGTGTATGGTTTGTTTGTTGGTGTGTTTGTTTGTTTATTTATTTATATACCGAATTTGTCACTGCCCATCTCGTTGAACGACAAGATTATTGTTGTCTCTTTGTCATTCTGATATAGCTTCACAGTTAATTAAAAAAGTTGTTATATTTGTTGTTATGGCTGGTCTCACAGTCTGCCAGATGTTAAGACTGGATTTGGCATTTTTATCCATCTATCGAGTCCTTCCCAAAGACCTGGGATAGGCAGATGTTGTTGTTTGATGGAGTTAAAAGTATCATTGCAGGATATAAGCTTTCCAAGTTGTTGCTGTTATTACAGCATATGACATCAGTGGATCTCAAGGAAATAGATTACTCAGGATGAATAGTGAAAGCTTGGAATGCCTCTGGAACCCAATCATACCTACCTGGTAAAGAACCTGGTGAGAAAAGGAGCCAGACTGCAGCAACCTGAGAAGCTGCCAATGCAGGAGCAGTGGCAGGCGGTGGTGACTGAAGTTGTCCTAATTGCTCTGTCGGCTGGGTGACTGCTTGATAGCTAATCTAGGCATCAGATTTTTTCTGATGAAGATCCACTAGATTCTTATCTGATAATACAGTGTTGGTGATATGTTCAGTTGTCAATGGTGTTTCAAGGGGATCATTCACCGTGGTCTGGCTTTAAGGATTCAGAGCAAGTTTCTTCCCTAGTAGGAGTAATGATCTGCGAGAATTAACGTCAGAAACTTCTCCAGTAGTTGTCAAGCCTGGAAACAGTTAATTCTAAGAAGAACTCTCCCAGCTCACAACTCAGCAAGATTTATTAGATTATACTAGTATGCAAGAATTCTGATGGGTATTCATCTTTCAAATAAGAAGTCTAAATATAAATAAATTATGGGGGCAATGTTATGACACTCCCTTCCTTTGGATACAAGGGAGAACATTCTTATTGGTTTTGAGAAGGGCGCCACTTGCTGCCGCAAGAATATTTTGGAAATGGTTTCCAACTTTACCATCACTCTCTGAACCAGCTCCCATAGCTTAGAGACCCACAGGAGAAGAGTTAAAAACAGCAGTGGTTCAGGAAGAAGAATGTTAGAAAAGCAAAGGCCATAAGAAGTTTTAGGACTGGAAAAAGTTAAGTGGAGAAAAAGAGACAAAGGGGCCAGGTAACTGCTCTGGAAAGGTCCCACCTTAGAGCCCTATCTGATGGTGAAAGACCTGCCAGCGAGCTCATAATACTGCATATTGCAAATCCCCAAAGGAGATATTCGTACTTAGTATCTGATGGGAGGTAGCTCCTCAAACTGAAAACCGGCTGCTGGATTGCACTTGCCACAACTAGCTTCAGCAAATATACAGAAAGTGAAGTAGCCATTTGAAGCTGATTGACCTTGGTAGAAGCAAAGTGACCCAATGTAAGCAAAGTGCTTTGCTGCATTCAGGCAAACTGGTACACCTCCATGAAATCTAGCCCCGCTCTGTATTGGCTCAAATGGCATTTATAAATCATTGACCAACATCCTCATAGAGGATATCTGTTAATGGCTCTTAACCTTGATAGATGTTGAAGACATCTATCATAGATCTCTACAACAGAGATGTAGAATGCTGGGTGTAAGATGATGTGCACAAAAACATGCAAAAGTACATACTGTAGTCATTTTCTTGCATTTGCTCATCCCAGTTGAAGAAGGAGTGGTGGATCCTTGGTTGGTAGAAAGAGAAAACAGTTTTCTTATAAAGTTACACCAAGACTATATCCCTAACTTACCTAATGCTGCTCCTTGGGAATGGCCAATATAATACAAACAGTCTTGTTTTGTTTTCTGTAGGATGAAGTTTATTGTTGCTGGTATATCATAAATTGCCATTTCGTGAAAACTGTAACACAAAATACATACAAAACACACCTATGTTATTATCTCTGGACATTAGCGTCGAAGCACTTGGTCAAGGACCACTGATCAAGGCCTTAGAAGTTCTTCAAACCCTACTAACACAGAGAGAATGTACTCTTCCCCATTTAAAAAAAATAATAACTCAAAGTATTGTGATGGTGACAGTGGTTTACAATGAGACATTTTAGAAATTGGAAATTTCAACAGGAATTTATGGCTGGACCCTGGTTGCAGCCCTTAAGGGATAGTATGGCTCTGAATTATTTACAGAAGGGAACTTGTTAGTTTCCTGGTGAAATGTAATAATTTCCACAGCTAGGGTGATCACATTTCTAGCTTTCCTTTTGGCCCACAAGCTTAATTTTTTTTTTTTTTTGTGAGAGGCTGTCACTTACAGTTCAATGATCCACAACATGGGAATCAGCACACCTACCTGACTCCTCGTTTAAAATGAATGTTCCTTCTGCCCATCCCTGTTTTCTAAGTCCACCATTCCATGTTGTTCAGTGACACCTTATATGACTTTAATTCTACTTCTTTTTACGTAGCATATGACTGATTGCAGAAGGAATTAGAAGATTATTTTAGTCATGTGATAATGTGATAAAATGGCTATGTACATGAAATATATGAAATAATTTTTCCCTATCCTACATGTCTTGATTATCAAACAACCTTAGTCTAACCTTAATTTCATATTCAAAAGCTTCAGTAACCCATGATAATGATAATCCCTTAAACAGATTGAAATTGGCATATCTTTTTTCTCCCTACATTCTGTATTCAAAATTCATATTTTTTGCCAAGAAAACCCAAAGGTTTTTAATGAAGAAAACTAGAATGGAAATTTATGTGGTTAAACAAAATATTTCAGAGCTGAGAACGTGATGCCAAATCACTTCATATATTTCAGAATAGTTATTGCAATTGGTAATCTATTTTCTATTTTTCTGTATTTCCGCTTTGTGACACTGTTTTTTGAATAAATCTTTATTGTATCCATTTTAAAATTGTTCTATGTAATATGGAAATATTTTTTCTTAATTTATATAAACCCTTAAAACACTCTTTCCTAACAAATGGATAGATTTTGACCTAATGTTTTCACTATCAACTCTGCTTGGAATTTACCTGAATTCCCAGAATTCTTGCTGGTCAATCGAAAACTCCTGGTGTCTTCTAGACCAAATGGTTCCTCTGTTATTTATTATCCAGACATCATAGCCAGCATCTGCCAGAAAAAATCCCAGGCTGTTGCTAGGAAGATTTGCAATCCAACATCTCCCTTCGGCCATAAAACCATGTACCAATAAAACGATTGGTCTAGGCCCTGCAAAAGAAACCAAGAAGACATCATTTATTGTATTATCTGTAAGTACAATCCCATGCTCCTCCAGAAACAGTATATTATTTGAGTAAATGCACTTTGCCTTGTTTAGTCACCTTTCTAGCCTCACACTTACATTAGGTTTGTGCAGAGACCTGGATTTAAAGGGCAAAATATAACCTGGACACATGTGGCATTTGTCAAGGGCACTCTATACCAAATGCTAATCTCCCCAGGATCTGCAAGGGCAGCCACAGGAACCCAGGAACAGATGCAGCTGCTTTAAGGTATTCTGAGCAGGTGCCAAGTACATGGCCACACACACTGCAAACCACGGTTTGCCCTTCATATCGAGATGTCTGCAGAACCTTCCTTGTGCTACTAAACAACCTCTGATACTTCTTTAACAATATTTGTCAACTACCCCAACTGAAAGAACTCTGGTCAATGAACAGCAATAAAATTGCATAACAATCCAGCAGATTAAAAATAAAGTAACATAAGAGGATTGATAGAACTATAATGTACTTGTGTAATTGCCTAAAATCACTCTAGGAGCCAAAATCACTCGGGTAGCCTGTGCAACAACTTTATCATCAGTGTAATCTTACTGTAGCAGGTCGCGCTAACTAGCAGTCTGGCTACCCCATTCTGCACCAATTCCAGCTTCCAACTGTGTTCAGAGGTACACCACACAGTGTTCAGTTTGTCCAGTGAACACGATCCCGGTCGCAAAGGTTTCCCAGTCCATGTAGTGCTGGGACTGCTGGGCTAACTGCTGCTGAAGACACTCCTTGGCCAGGGCTTACACCTGCTTTTCCTACCCATGTGAGGTAGAAGCAGGAAGATGCAGAAGGCATGGACCAGCTCTTCAGGGGGAGCTTGGCCCCATCAAGACCGACTACCAGGCTCAAAGTGGATGGATGGCCATAAGCTAGCCACAAGACAGCAGTTCTGATTATTGGTAGGGTTTAATCTGAGCTTGAGTTTTAATCTAGTCCCCCACAGCCGCCAGGTACCAATTCAAAACCTCACCAACTCTAACCCTGGGGTAACAATGTACACCTGGGCGTCATCAGCAAAGTGAAACACATGACTCCAAACTGACAGAAAATCTCTCGCATTTTCCAAAAGCTATTAAATAATATATTTCAGTTTGTTAGTTTTTATTTAGAGCCTAAAGGCCCAAAAGCAAGTTACAAATATAATCTAGACTTGGCACTAGATTATTTATAGTTTAACAAATAAAATATTTAATACATATTACATGATAGATTTAAAGCCCCAACTCACTGATTTGTTACTAAAAACCTTGTTTTTATAGCCATAGTTAAAAATCTGGCTGTTGCCACCGTAATCTCAGGATTTTCATCTGCAAGTAAGTTTTTTACATACTCAGAAATATCTCCTCCTAGTTTAGATTTTAAAATCAGCCAGATAACCTCCTGCCAAAGACTGTTATGAAATTCACAATACAATAAAATATAATCCACCGTTTCAGGATCAGTACCATTACAGGGGCAAAATCTTTGAGAGATGGGAATTTTTTGAAATCCACCACATAGCACTTTTGATGGCAATACATTTAATCTGGCTTTGGAAAAGGCTATTCTGTATTTAGTTAAATATAAGCTTTTCAAATATTTGTTGAAAAATATATTTGTAATTAATTCCAAAAGTTACAGGTGAACACGACACTTTGGCTTTAGCAATTAATTCCTGTACCGAATTATCCCATCACCTTTGTTTGATACAATTAAATGCTGATGACATACCCCTGGAAAATAAATAATCAGGATCAATGCCAATCTGACTTATCTTTTGAGTCACTTATTTAAGTCAGATATTTGCAAAGGATTCGTTTGGAATTTCCTGAAGCAATCCTTCCTTATTTTTAAAAACACATATTTGCATCCAAAACTTCATAGTGCCTAACCAACCCTTTGTTTTCAGCAGCATTGCCCAGTTTCCAAGAGAATAACAGAATTTGGAACACGGCTTGGGACACTTAAAAGACATCTTAAAAATTTTGCCTGCAATTGTGCTATGTGATCATTAGCAAATGTGATCCGAATTGGAGCTCCATATAAAATTTGAGATGCAATTTTGGCATTAAAAACTTGCATTGCTTCAGGAACAAAGCTTCCTCCTTTTGAATAAAAATATCAGAGCAAGACCGTCATAGTAGATTTTGCTTTCAGAAGTATTGCCTTACAATGATGTTGCCAGGTTAAAGCATGGTTAAATAAAATGACCAGATAACTAAAATTCTCTACTTGAGTTATTATATGATCTTGAACTTTCTAGATGTACCATACTTTTTAACTTTTTTTTCAAAAACCAAAATTTTAGTTTTGTCATAGTTAATTTATAATTGATTTTCTTGGCAATACTTAACTAGTACCTCAAGTAGGTGTTTCAGGCCCAATCTAGCATGTGAAAGAAGAACAGCATCATCTGCATATAACAAGGCACACATTTTCCTTTTGGTTAATGATGGGTAATGGGCCTCAGCCTGAAGTAATGTGGTCTCCAGATCATTGAGATAGATGTTAAATAGTGTAGGGGCCAGAATGCAACCTTGTCTCACTCCCTTATTCATTGTAATGTTGTCTGTAAGTGAACCATTTCTGTTACATCTAACTTGCATTACATTAAATACTAACTATTTTCTTATAGTGCCTGTATTAGGTATGCAAGACACCTGTCAGGAACCACACTTTCTAATTTAGTCCAAAGTTTGGTTCTGGTAATAGAGTCAAAAGCGGCTTTAAAATCTATAAAAGCAGCAAAACGTTTACCTTTCAGGAAAATATAGTAGCTAGATAGGCTAATCCAAAATACTGATCAATTCTTGATCTGTCTTTTCTAAAAGCAGCCTGAGCATTTGTTAAAACAGAATGCTCCATAAAGTAAGAAGTTAATTTTCCCTTTAAATGTCTTGTATAAAGTTTTCCCAGGACTGATAGCAAACTGAACGGACTATAATTGGCAGGGTTTTCTATATCTCTCTTCTTAGATAGGGGGACTACTATAGCCCTATTCCAGCCTGAGGGAATTACCTCAGAGCTGTGATGGAATGGAATTATGAAGGCCAAGCTCAGGCAGGTAAGCATTTTCTTAGCTCCCTGGAACCAAGTGGGAGGAACAGAAGGATGAGACAAGCACCTTCCTGAGGAATTCACACTGTTGTGGCTGGAGGACTTTGGGAACTGGGGTTTTAGTCTGGGAATATTCTTGCTAGAGGTTGTAGCTAATAAACATAGCTGGACTGAATTTGCATGGTCTCTTGGAGTTCCTTGGGCTAGGCCTGACAGAGCTATCTATTGCAGTGAATAGGGCAAATAATGCAGGGCCCCACCAATCTAGATTTTGTTTAAGGCATTCAGTGGGTATATTGTCCTGGCCAGGAGCCTTCCCAGAGTTTACTTCTGATATAAGGTCAATCATCTATTCCTCTAGCACTGGTTCCCACTGTGGACGGGTAAGCAAATTTAGTCTTATGTTATTTGCTATATTTATGAGAGGTTGGTCCTGCTCTGAAACATTGATTTAAAATATTTTTTCCAGGTTTTGGATGGTATACAGCAATCTGGAACAGAGGGAGCACTGAAAGCCCTGGAAATTAATTTCCAAAAGTGAATCATGTAATATTTAGTAAATATTTTATTTGTTAAACTGTTTTATCTAAAACCAAGTCTAGAATATATTTGCAACTTACTTTTGGGTCTTTGGGCTGTAAATAAAAACCGACCGTTAAATATTTTAGGAGAGAAATCAAACCTTTCAGTATTCCAAATTGGAGTACCCAAAGGCTTTACTGCTCTCCCCTCATGACTACCACCTGGAACTACCCGCTTAGGTAGAAGTAGAATAACGACAAAGTAATGCTTACTATTTCCAGTCTTTGATGGTAGTTTAGGAAGTTACCATGATTGATTGTATTAAATGCCACCAAGGAGTCTAAGGACCAGGAGTGATACACCACTCCCATCCCATTCATTAGAATGATCAATGCTGTTTCTGTCCCATGAGCAAGATTGAAAGTAATGAAGATAATTCACTTCCCCTAGGATCCTCTGTAACAGCCTCCCTATCACTCTCTTAACAACTTTTCCTACACTTGGAGACTAGGCTAAGGTTGGAGACTAAGTGAAACTTATCAAGTACAGCTGGATTAAGGAATGGCCCCTTTAAAAGAGAGATCGCCAAGCTTTTTTCAAGGCAAGGGGCAGAACTCTCTCCCTCAGATAAGCATTAATTACCTCCTGAATGCAGCCACACAGGAACCTGCAGGAGCCAGAAGGGCCTACCAACCCAAGGCAGAGCTCACATTACAGAGAAACTTATCACTTCTTCGGCTGAACAAGTTCAAGGGCATCCCGGACTGAACCACCCATCTTAATATACCACTAATAGCCACACAATTATTTGTAGAAAGGTAATATATTATATAAGCCAAGCATCTATGGCTTAAAAAACAAATCCTGCAGAAGGTCTTTTCCAGTCAAAACTGAAAAGGGGAACACATTTATACTTCCCTCCCCATAAGGCACAGTGAGATTTTCATGATCACTTGAAAGACTATATGTATAGTATGTAAGCTATCCAAGGGTGAAAATGTTACACTACAGACCTACCTGCATTCCCCGGAGAGTGTTTTCCATAAGGAATTCTGTTTAGCTGAAGGTAATAGCCATCATCAGTCAGAGCTTCATACTCTTCACTGGGATATCCCCAATATTCGATGATTTCAGCCTGCAAATGAAATAATAAACTCTTGCTCAACATCTAAGGTGTATACCTATGGGATATGTCATCTGTTCAGTCAGTTGAATAGATTTCTAGTTCATATACCTTTGTGGCTTCATCTTCACATTTAGTGAGATAGCAGTGCTGGAAAAACTAATCAGGAAGGAACATGCAGAAATTATAAATACAGAACAGTTGAAAGCTATGCCTGCTCTGCATGTTTGATCCTCCACAAACAGGCTGATTAGATTGTCTCTCTCAGCACAGATGACTGGCATTTGGTGGGTGTAGTAGCTGATCTGTTGATAATTTGCTGATGTTTAAGGCACACTACCAAAATTTGTGTGATAAGTCACTGCTTAGGAATGAGTCATCCTGACAAACACCTCAGGGTGCAATGGGAGCTCTGCTCACTTGTATTATTCCTAGAATAGCTCTTTTTCTTGTAATTACATGTTGTCATCCCTATTGGGTAGTGAAGCTGAACATGTTCTGGCTCTGTTGTGTTATGATGAAATAACGTCATTGTGAATGGTAGAGCTTCAGGACAAATGAGTTTCTACCTTAGAGGTTCTCCCCACTCCCAGTGAAAGTTAAGATGTCTTGACCCCAGGCTCTCCTTTGGCTTTCCCAGCAGAAGACCAGGTGGTAGCTTTGCTCCAACTGACTGCTACAGGTATTTAGAAATTGCCCATCAAATGACCACAACATGAAGCAACAACATGGATAAAGGCATGATGCTGTTTGGATGCCCACTTTTCTGTTCTTCACATGATGCTCTTGGCATGCCTAAGTCAGACAATCACCAAACAGTTTAAAACTGGGAATCTTGGAGCTAAAACAGTGTGGGTTGGAAGCGATAGCCTCCCAATAAGTCTCTAACTGATGCCTGGAAGCTATGAGGATTTGGACAGGGTGAAACCAACTTAGAATATCCACCAAATGGCAAATGGGAAACCACCAGGATTGGATGGATTCTCTGTAGAGTGGTATAAAACATTTACAGACCTTCTAGTCCCAAAACTTTGTCAATTGTATAGTGAGATATTTGATTAGGGAATTTTATCTGTGGCATTCAATCAGTCTTATATTATAGTTGTACCAAAACAGGTAAAAATCATACTCAATGTGCTAATTATCATCCAAACTCATTGATTATTGTTGATACAATGATCTTAACAGCAGTGTTACCAAATAGATTACAGCAAGTCATTTTTAAGAATGATCAAGCAGGGTGGGGGGTTTTGTTTTTCTCCTCTGGTAGTTCTTTGATTGGCATAAGTTTGCTGCTTGATTGTGTGCCTGGTGGTGACCTTTGCTTATCTGGGTGATGACTGCTGGTGATTAACTGTTAATTAACAGATGCATAGAGATTAACAGCATCTACATACTATTCAAAAGAGACAAAAGACCAGAAGATCGCCTCACCAGCAATCAATCACCAGCAGTCATCACCAGCGATCATCACCCAGATAAGCAAAGGTCACCACCAGGCACACAATCAAGCAGCAAACATATGCCAATCAAAGAACTACCAGAGGAGAAAAACAAAACCCCCCACCCTTACCAGCACTGGCAAGGCAGGCCAGAGCACATAAATAGAGAGGAAACCCCAGCCCATTTTAGCACTGAAGATGTTACCTAACCAGGTAATGAAACATTTGCAAGAAAAGAACCAAGCTCAAAGAACCCCAAGGACTCCACAGTTCGACCCTGAGCTACACATATTCGCCTCTAGAGAGGGTCTAGTACATATATTGTTGTGGGAGGAGGAGGAGGAGGAGGAGGAGGAATTCAACCTACTTGTTTCATGTAAACAACTTACGATTGTCATGAATCCTTCAGGATTCAAATGTCTTCTGCTGAAAGATTCTTCTGAATTTGTAGTCTGCTGGATTAAGGATACCATTACCAGAAACAGCCACATCCCACCTGTGTGTAAAATAGCTATGTTTTAAAGTTATAATTTTAATGACTGAATATCTTCAGGAATCTTTTTAGAGAAGCATTAGAATACATTCCCCAAAAGCCTGGCTGTATTATCTAAACAGCTGGAACCATTTGACCACATTTGCTAGTTGGTATTTCCTAGATTTATGCTTTCCAGATGAATTGGTCTACAATTCTCACTAAGAGTAACAATAATAAAAAAGCAATGTATTCTTTGTTTAAAAAAATAATTTACAGTACAAACATAATTTAAAGGTAGTTAAGAAAATGTTATTAAAATAAATGGAAAAGAAGTCAAAGAGAAGACCTTGGTTTTGATAACAACATCAAGTCTCCTACGTTTGATATTCTTTAAACTCTTCAATATATCAGAATGTGGAAAACGTAACACACACCCCAATCCCCACATACATTTGCATGGTGGAAAAGGAAGAGAGGTGTTTTGGCTGTCCTATTTTTGGAAGTACTGGGTTGTTATCATTCTGAAACCTGGCCCTCTAAATGACTTAAACTCCATAATCCCTAGCCAGAATTATTAATCAACCTGTTCTTGTAAAAACAGTAACTTAAATCCAATTGTAAAAGCCTGAAACTTACCTGTTAGTTTATTGTCCAGGAGATCTTGAGCACTGAACAGATGCTGCATAAAGTGTAACAGTGTAGTAAAGTCCAAGTAAGATAGCCAAACAAATATTATTAGATGTTATGTTTACCTATCCTCAGGTAAATCTGCACCAAGTTTAATTTTGTTAAATGTTGTCTTTTGCGATGGACTATTTGCAGAATGCAGGCGGGGCGAAGCTTACATGGGGATTTGAAGATTAGATTATAAATGTAATGGGATATGTTTTGACAAAGAATTATTCCTACTTAATGCATTAAAAACTAGCACTTACGACACTCTTATTATTCTTAAGACCAGAGATAGATTGGAAGCTATCTATTTTGCATGTTTTTTTTCTTTTTCTTTTACTTTATTTCACTTTTTCTTTTCCTTTTTTTTATAATTTGTATAATTTTCTTTTTCATTTCTAACTTTTAACTTTGTAATCTTAAAATCTTAATAAAATACTATTAAAAAAAATGTCTTTTGCCTAAGCTTTAAATTCATGTTCAAAGCAGACATGTTCTGACTGATATTGTTTGAGCTGAACCTGTATTATGCAACAAGGATTTTTTTTTTCCCAAGAATTATGCATTTAGAAGATTTTTGCTTCGGCCTACATGTTGTTTTGGATTTAGAACTTTGAGACACGGAAGGGTTGAAAATCAAAATCAAAACCGCCGTATGTTGCAAACTGATCAGGTTTACCTACAATTCACCCTTAATAGACTAAACAGCGGATGGTAGGGTTCAAAGAAAGCAATATGTTATTCCCTAAATCATTTACTTCTATGTCATTACTGTGCAATTGACTTACCCTTGATGGAGTGGCTTCCTAGTAAGATGGGCTGCAAGCGAATTCTACGGACATTCAAGCAGTCTATAATTCCAGGTATGCTTTTTAAAATGAAGCCTATGCTGACCATTTTCCTCATATTTCCAAGGCATGTATTTTGTGAGACATGGATCTCCCCACTGTTTGAGTCACTACTTCTGCCAGCACTTTAAATGAGAATCAAGGAGTAGATGCTGCTGCTGCCAGCTACAAAGATAACCAACCAGCCCTGTCCTTGGGTGCAGCTTGTTTAGAGAAGTAATTTCAGGCAAATAGAGGAGGACAGATTGCAGCTGAACCACTGGAGGCAGAAGTAATTGACCCCTTTGGAGGCTTGCCCAACTGTGAAGGGAAGATTTGTTGAAGAAGTTAGAGGATCTTGTGCAAACTTTAACCACAGTGCACAAGACAGCTGCCCCCGAATTGACTTGGTCTGTGTGCCCTATAAAGAAGGCTGCAAAAGCAGTACTAATATGAGTTCATCTCCATCACCTTTGAAGACAGGCAACTAGACAGACAACCAGTTTGCATCACTGAAGATTTGAATACACCTTTGGGAAATGCAAATTCAGTCCCACAAATGACAGAGAATGAACATCACCACTTATTGGTCTCCGTCTTAGCTGCATTGAAGGACACTTGGATATCTGACATGGCAATGCAGGACCCTCCCCCCCACCCCAGTGTTTCCCAGGAAGTGTCTACAGCAATACTTTTTCCTGCCCAAACTAAATGATGTTCAACTAATATTACTTCTCTTTCCTTCATTTCCTGAAACATTGCAGGGTGGAAATCCAGAAGTAGAGATCCATCATTTCTGTTATATATCTCCAGCTACAACATTTTTTTTTTCCAGGAAACATGGTGGTTTTTACCTTCTTGCCACATTGCAACAGTAGTTGATGACCTTTACCCCATTTGTTCTAAATAGACATCTCAGCAGAAAGCAGCAATAATCGCTAACTATGTTAGAGGGGAACCAGCCAAGTCTCTTTATTCAGTAATAGTGGATGAAAGAGAAGAATAAGGGTATTTGGATGATGAACCACAAGCCTGGGAGTAGTGTTATCTGAGAGCTCAAACTGGAGGTGTAGTTGTGCCTTGTATTTTTCTACTAAGATTACCCCAATATCTTTGTTCAAGGTTTAAAAGAATGAATTTCCCCTTCTTACTTTCAGAACATACTACTGATTCTTTTGTTATTATCCATTTTGAGCCATCCTGAAAGCCATTAATTCTTCTTTTAAAATTGTATTTTAAAACTGTAAGAACCATGGTACTCAGTTCCCAATGAATCTCTTTTGCACATGTTGAAGATTCTGTCCGGTTCTCATGTTGGCACGGCCTTGGGCATTCCTGAGAGCCAGATAATAGTCCATTTGCACCTAACGGTTAACCTCCCAACCTTCCCCTCCCTTCCTCCCCATCACTGTAATGGCAGAAATGAAGCAAGCAAACTAGCAAGTCAATTGATTGATTGCGAAGATTCTGACGCTACTCTTTGTTTTGAGTTCTATAACTGCTTTTTAGGCACAGGCATTAGAGGTTTCTTTTTAAGTCTGGGGCCTCATTTTGGCTTTTAGTTCAGATCAAAGACTGATTCAGGAATTGCTTAGTCTCCAAGGTCATACATCCTGATCTAGCACTAGGTCAGGATCTCCAGTGTACTTTGATGTTTTTCCCAGGACCAAAGTTACCCATTTTCTTTTCTTAAATTATTTTGTTGTCTCATGAGTAAAATGGTCAATTTATCCTTTTCATTCAAAAAGAAGGGTTAACACTAGCTATCAAGCTGTTTCACTCTGCTGTATTGTATTTGGCTATGTGCGTACATGTATTTAAAATAAAGTTATAAAAAAATAATGATGGGCTTAGTGGCAGGTAGTGCCATTGGAGAACCAGAAAAACTCCATCAATTTGCTATCTGCAAAGTTCCAAGATAATTCTAAAGCACAGGGAGAAACAGATCTGGGAGCCTTCATCTTATTACTGGAATCAATTATTTAAAAAAGTCCCTACTCTTAAATAATACCCATTTACTTATTCACAATTAACCACACACACACACACACACATGAGCAATAAGATTTCTTTCGCTTGCCAAAAACCAAAGCTTTCTAAGGATTGGGTTGGGTTAGGCTCAGGGCAGATAATAGCTTCCGAAAGGAAAAAGAAACTTTGCTTGACAGATTTGTTTTTTGTCATAACAGCCTCATTGAACCTCATTCATAAAGTAAATAAACTAACATCATTTAACCAAATGGAACTTCCCCATGCTTTATCTGTAATCCCTGAAACATCTTGAGACTGCACCATCAAAATGAGGCAACAGATTAACTAGAGGAGTCATTTGTTGTGCCCAGTCCTCAAAATTAGGCAGAAAATGAGTACCCATCAAGGTAACATGAATGGCCACCTTTAACGTTACCACTGCACAACCTTTAACTGTGATGGTTGGGTAAATTTATATAATTTGCATAGTTTTTCAGATAGAGCCATTAAGTCCTCTAAAACAGTGTTTCTCAACCTTGGCAACTTTAAGATGCATTGACTTCCACTCTCAGAATTCCCCAGCCAGCATGCTGGGAGTTGAAGTCCACACAGCTTACAGTTGCAAAGGTGAGAAACACTGTTCTAAAATATTTAAAAACACACACACACACACACACACACACACACACACAATGGGCCTGCTTGATGTGCATTGAAGTTTCTGTCACTGAAGTTCTGTTATTTTATTGTAGTGTTCTTGAATTTTAACTCTTTTAATTTATGAAACAAAAGGAAAATGCTCAGAATCCTGCTCGATCTGAGTGGCATATTGATCCCAGTAGGTGAATACTTTTTCTGCCCCCCTCAATGCTTTGCTCAGTGAAGAAAATGCAGAGATACTAGATTCTCAAGAAATGTTATTTTTAGAATTATATCAGTATTACTGTACAGACTGATGATGAATTCTCAAAGTATTTAGAATACAGATTATACAGCAATTTGCAAGTTTTAAACAGCAAATTGCTTTTAGTTTATGTAAAGCAGCATAAACTAAATGCAGAAAAATAAAGATCTTAAGAAGTGTAAGTGGTGAACTTAAGAAACATAGAGACACTAAAAGTAGATGTAACACAAAGGTTTTATCAATCTGTTCTGCACCTGCTTTATAAGTTCTTTTTCAGTCTTTATAAAATTCATTTCCAGTCTTTAGCAGCTGTTGTTAATAAAAAGCCTCTTCTGTTTTTTTAATTAAAATCTATGTTCCAATTACATCTAATCTTCCCCTCTAGTTCAGGAAAGAATGAGTGTTTACTCTCTTATTTGTAACCACCCTTCATAATTTTTTAGTTTCCAAAGCATTTGATATATGCTTTTTCATCTAATTAAAATGGCACTTAGAAACATGCCAATACTTATATGTTTAGGGCCGATGGAGGCTTGATGATGAGAGATTCCCTGAAGCTACTTTTGATCCTACAGACACTATTTAAAGCAAAGGGCAATCTGATACATAAAATCATCCTCCTGCTATAAGTCAAGACCAAGTTGTAAAGCATGCATCAAAGTAGATAATTTTCAGGGCAATGTGCTGTTTGAAAATGTTTTGAAATATGTGCTTCGGTTCTCTCATGAACTCAGTACTTTTCAGTTATTCATGAAAGCAGCCCATCTTTTTTCAAGGTTTTCTATCAGTCTGAAAAACTAAGCTGCTTTAAGAGTTGTGTTAACTGTAATGAGTTGAGCTAACTCACTGAAGCAGCTGCATCCTGTGTGAGCCTGAAAAACTGTTTGGCTGCTTTAATAAATAGCAGAGAAGTGCTGTGCTGGTCTGAATTTTAAAGTAGGCATAACCTAGCTAGGATTTCTTTTAAACAAGAGTATGAATTTTATTTGTAAGCCTCCTAGAGTCACTTAAACAGTGAGATGGGTGGCATATAAATTTGGTTAATAAAATAAAATAAATAAGTAAATGAATTTGCATCAAAAGATGGTAACTTTTGGAGAGGCAATGCTGGCGTCGCGGCGGTACGGTGTGCGATCTGGAGTTCTCAAGATCGCAGCTGATATCTCCGATGCTGGACGGTCCTGAAGGACCTAAGCCGTCCCGTAGAGACGGCGATTATATAGGGCACGTCCTGTAGATCCCAGGGACATCGCAAAGTCCCTGGTTGATCCAGGAGAAGTCCCTGAAACCAGTGACGGAGCGGCAGCCATTGAGACTGCAAAAGCCGGGACAGCTCCAAATGGAAGAAGAAAGTGTGTCAACTGGGTGAGATGGACCTTTACTATTTAACTTTGCTTAGAGAACACCCTAAGTAATTTAAAGTGAATTTTTAAAAGTGAAGAAAAGTGGGACTAAGCGGCGAGATCGAGCCTCTAAAAAAAACTCTAGTTTTTTAACTTTCCCTTTTTATGGACTTGAATCTGGCAGAGTGTGGTTTATTTCATTTTTTAAACTCAACTGGACTGGCTTTTCTGTTTGATATTTAATAATTTCTGATTTTAAGCGTTAGGATTAAGATTTTTCTTTAGTGCTCTAAGGAACATATTTCTTTTTCTCTTCTTTTCTTTTCTTTTTTTTCTTTTTCTCCTTTCTCTCCGGCTGGGAAAGAGGGAAAGCGAAGAGAAAGTTAATGAAAGAAAGTAGCACTGCCACTTAGAGGCTTGGATATATTGTTTTCTCTACTGTGACTTGTTTTATTCATACTCAAGGACTTCTAAAAAGATAGTGACATGCATGATAAACTGTTTATACAGGTGCCACCCAAATAACTATAAATAAGAAAGCGGAGTTGAAAGTGGATTCTGAAAATGTTTAAGGTGGAAAGCTTGATTTAGCCACAAGAGCCTTGGACATTTAGTGGCAGTAGCTTACTTCTTGTTAGAAGCTTTTGTTTTTTTGTTTTTTTGTTTTTGTTTTTGTTTTTTTTCTTCCTTACCCTCTCTTCAGCTGGTTTTTTTTTTAAAAAAAGAAACTTAGCTTTTTTTTTTCCTTTCCTTTTAATTTTTTTAATTGCATATTATTGGATTCAGGTGGACAAGTGCCTGACATTAAAGCCAAAATGGATTTAATTAAACATAAAATGGGATTAATGGAAAAGGAGGAACTAGCACAAAAAATCAGAAGTGCTAAACAGAACTACTTTGAAGATGCAAATAAACCAGGTAGATGGCTAGCTTATAAACTGAGAAAGGAGAGAGAATCAAAAAGGATTAATCAATTGATAAATGAAGAAGGACAGATCTGCTTTGGTAATGAGGACAAGAAAAAAATTATACAAGATTACTATGGAAAATTGTATTACCAAGAGAATGTACAAGAAGAAGAAGAAAGACAATATTTACAGAAAGCGAAATTACCTCAGATACCTAAAGACATTGAAATAATGTTAGAGGGGAATATAACTATGATGGAACTAACAGAAGCTCTAAAAAAGCAGAATGTTCGGAAAGCTCCAGGTCCAGATGGGCTGCCAGTGGAATTCTACAAAACCTTCCAGGACATATTGAGCCTCCAACTATTGGAAGTTATGAATGAGGTTATGACAAAGAAGAGGATACCCAAAACATGGACTGAAGCATATATCACACTTATACCAAAGGAGGACACTGACCCACAACAGGTTAAAAATTACAGACCTATATCTCTATTAAATTCAGATTATAAAATTTTTGCTTCAATATTGGCAGAAAGACTAAAAAGATATTTAAATAACTTTATCCATGCCAATCAAAACGGATTTTTGCCAAAGAGACAAATTAAAGACAACATGAGAGTAATTCTGGACACTCTGGAATACTATGAGGCACACCCTGAAAAGCAAATGGCTTTGATATTTTTAGACGCACAAAAAGCCTTTGACAACGTGAATTGGCGATTTATGTTACTGCAATTGGAACAAATGGGCTTTGGTAAAAAATTTACCCAAGCTATTGAAACAATATATTATAAGCAGACTGCAAAAATCATGATAAACGGAGATTTAACTGAACAGATAGACATAACAAAAGGGACGAGACAAGGCTGTCCACTATTGCCCTTGTTGTTTGTCTTAACATTAGAAGTGTTGAATAGGAATATAAGAGAAGAGAAAGAAATAAAAGGAATGAAGATCAAAAAGGAAGAGTACAAACTGCAAGCCTTCGCAGATGACCTAGTATTTATACTAGAGGACCCATTGGAAACAGCATCTAAATTAATTGAAAAGATAGAAGAATATGGAAAAGTAGCAGGTTTAAAAATAAATAAAGATAAAACAAAGATATTAACAAAGGATATGCTAGCAAGGCGAAAGAAAGAATTGGAAGAAGTTTTAGAAATACAGGTCACAAACAGGGTTAAATACCTAGGGATATATATTACACCAAGATGTAGTACATTGAAGGAGGATAATTATGTTAAACTTAAACGACAGATTGCAACAGATTTGACAAAATGGGAGAATTTACAATTATCAATGATTGGGAGAATATCCACTATTAAGATGAATATATTGCCTAGGATATTATATCTATTCCAGACAATTCCAATTCGTCTAGGGAAAGAGTTCTTTGATGATTTAAATAAAATTGTATTGAAATACATCTGGCAGGGTAAAAAAGCAAGAGTAAAGCTTAAATTACTACAAGATGCAAGAGTAAGAGGTGGGTTTGCCTTGCCTAACTGGGAATTATACTATCAGGCGACAAATTTGATGTGGGTAAAGGATTGGATAACTTTAAGAAATAATAGATTATTGACCTTAGAGGGACATGACCTGTTGTTGGGCTGGCATGCTTTCTTATGGTATAAGGGAACGAAAACACAGGGCTATTTTAGAAGGCACTATATTCGAGAGGCATTGTTTTTAAACTGGGAGAAGACAAGAAGACAATATTATTTAAAAGTTCCACGATGGATATCCACTATCGAAGCCTTTTCTTATCCAATAACATATAAAAAGGAACAAACAGTTAGATATACTGAGATATTGAATGAAAAGGGTGAACTTAAAACTATGCAAGCGTTGGAAGAACAAGGTATAAAAATGAATTGGTTTTCATATTTGCAAATACAATCTAGATTCGATAAAGATTTTAAAGCAGAAGGTATCTATGATGAGCTGACTGTTTTAGATAAAATTTTGATGGGTACTGATGAAAAGGTGATCAAAAAACTTTATGGATATTTACTAGAATTTAAAATGGAGGAAGAACAGGTTAAAGAAACAATGATTGCATGGGGGAAAAATTTTGGATATGGAATTGATTTAGAGAAGTGGCAAAAACTATGGTCTCAAAACTATAAAATGACAATGTCAACTGCATATAAAGAAAACTTGTATAAGATGTTTTACAGGTGGCATTTACCCCAGCGAGGATTGCGAGAATGTATAAGAACAAGTCTGATAAATGTTGGAAGTGTCATCAGAAGCCCGGCACATATTACCATATGTGGTGGACATGCCCAGAAGCTAAAAGATATTGGATTAAAATCCACACATGGCTGGAAAAAATGACAAAACAACATATAGACTTTAAACCAGAGACATTTTTACTGGGAATTATACCGGAAACATATAGTAAAGAACTGAAATATCTGATTGTAAATGTTTTGACAGCGGCTAGAATTGTATTTGCTAAGAATTGGAAGAATGAAAAAGTACCTATGCAGGAGGAAGTTATTAAGAAAATTATGGAATGTGCTGAGATGAGTAAATTGACATTTGAAATTAGAGAGCAAGAAGACAAACAATTTTATATGATATGGGATTTGTTTTATCAATGGTTGGATGAAAAGATATAGTAATGTAACAGATCAGCAAATTATATAATAGAAACTTGACAAATTGATATAAATTACTATATATATATATATAATCAATGGATAAAAATGATACAAATCTTACTATGAAAGCTGGTGTTATAGACTAGTAACAAATGAATAATAATTGATAACTGATAAATATATAAATATGTGTTGGATAGATGACATGAGACTCTATATAAATGGTGAGTGAAGACTATGAAAGGATGGCACAAATGATTGGTAACTGGCTGACACACGGTTTAAAATGGAAGATGGTTTTTATGTTTTTTGTTATTGTTTGTGTTTGTTGTAAAAAATAAAAAATTTATAAAAAAGATGGTAACTTTCTTTTACCACAGGCTGCATTCCCCTGGAGGGAATATGTCTGCCTTCTGTATAGAGGTGAGAAGGGCAACATCACCAGAAAAGTAGTAACTATGTTTACACTATACACTGAACCATGAATTAGCTGACCGCATTTTAGCCTACTATGCTAAAACAGTTCAGTATTACTTATGTACCTAGGAAATTGAGTAAACCATGGCTGAATTAACCATTGGTAAACATTCTATGCAAACATATCCTATCTCTCTGTTAAAATGATGTCCAAGAACACATTATTCTTTTTGGCAGCAAGCATGCAGAAACCTCTAGAAAGGTAGCTAAGTTCTGCACAGTTGCTAGTGCTATATGGAGATGTAGCAATTTAGGATCTTCACAATCCAACACACACACACACACACACACACTCCTTCCCCACTATGGAAAAGCCAACCCATTCAGCATTTACTGTATTTGTGAATTTTTATCACTTTTACTCCTTTATATTATGGTACGTGGTATGAATGGGAGTGTCCGGTATTTTCATGAGTGTAAGTGTGTTACATGCGTGGCTGGTTAAGTCTACAGTACTGTATATATAAAGCAGAGAACACAGATAGCTTTATTTGCTTTTGGAGGTAGATGGATTTCTTCTGAGCTCTTGGGAAAAAAAAGTGTTCTTGATCGTTGTGACAGTTTTAGCTTGTCACCTGAAGTCACAGAAGAACCCCATAATCAAAGTACAGTAGAGATTTGTCTTACCTGTTATGCAGCCACTATATCCCCAACAGACTGAATGAAATCACATAGAACCAAATTTCCTGCTTATATTTCAAGGGCATGATTAGGAATGGTGCATAATTATATACAGTAGAGAGCTGAATGCTGTTTATTACATTTTAGATCTTGTACAACATCAGGACCTTTTTCAGTAGCACTCTAAGCTCAACTGGACAGCTAAACACAGGTAAGCAAAACCTCTTCTTATATCTTTTTAACAAAGATGATAGTGAAATACTGTTGCAATAGCATGAACAGCATTTTAAGATCTTTTACTTACTCTTCTATTATTAGCTAGATCTTGCATGATCCAATAATTTTAAACTTTCTTTTTAAATATCTGAACATTTGTAGCAAACAACCCTGATAGTATGGCATTTGGGGTTAGATATTTCAGACCATGATATTTTGATATTTTGAGCAACAGTATCTGTCGGGCAGAGTGATAATCACAAACACTCCTGTTTGTGCAGAGCGCAGCAAAAACTCCAGGAAAATATTAGGCATGACAGCAAACACAATGCAATGTCCATTTCTTGTTTCCCAAAGAAATCCAGTCAGAAAATATATACTAACTGGTGTTTATTGATAAAAATGCAAAATTCCATAAAATGCAAATATCATACAAAATATAAAGAAAAACACATCTTCTCATTTAATGTAGCATCCAAGACTTATTAGCAACACAAGCTTAACAAAATCTCTAGCTACAAACTCTTAGAGAAGAGGTACACTACTTGGTACTTTGTTACAACTACGTAGCCCATAAAACCTACATAGTGGCTAACACTAAAACAACTAACAACTACTCAGAGAAACTGAACATTTTCCTCCCCTTGTATTATAGCTCTATGCCCCCCCCACTGGGTACCTAGCATACACACGCCAATAGGTGGCAGTAAATAGCACAATACACAACACACAATAACAGGTGTTTTTCACATGATCTCTGTAGTCAAAATATTATTTGTTATTGTTGTAAAGATAACGGGATGAATCCTTTCCCATGAGAAAGAAAATCCTGACACCCCTCTCAGCCCGTTTTCGACACAACAATTACACGTTACAAAAATAATACAGACAATTGATTACAACAATATAGAATCAATTACATTTGTTCAAACCCAAGTCTGGTTAACATTGTTTCATGTTGTACAATAGGCAATGATTTGGTAAATACATCTGCAAGATTTGCTTCAGATACACAATACACAAGATCAATGAAATTTTCTAACATAGCTTGTCTTACATTTTTGTACTTTACATCCACATACTTAGTACGAGCTTTTAAGTTTTCTGTTTTAGCTAACCCTATACAGGCCTGGGAATCTTCATGCACTGTATAAGGCAATGACACTTTGATGCCTAAATCAGTGAATAATTGATGAAACCATCTTAATTCACAAATTGTTTCTGACAAAGCTGCGAATTCTGCTTCTGCAGTAGACAAGGCAATTGATGTTTGTTTCTTTGCTTTCCACGCAATTGTGGATTCACCAAATTTACAAACAAACCCAGTTATTGACTTTCTGTCACCTTCTTCTGAAAATGAACTATCAACAAAAATTACAGGCTTTTCAGACCCTTTGGTTGGCATTTTGAGACAAAAATCTACTGTACCTTTTAAATATCTCATTATTCTTTTTAATCCTTGCCAATCATGCTCAGTTGGTTTAGCTACTTTACGGCTCAAAACTCCAACAGCATAGGATAAATCAGGATGTGTCCATTGGGCTAGGTGAAGGATTGAACCTATCACAGAATGGTACACTTCAGGTTTTTCACACAACTTTTCACATGTCTCATGTTTTAAGAAATCACATGTCATTGGGGTCTTTACGGGTTTTGCATCTGACATCCCCATCTGTGCTAACAACTGTTCTATCTTTTTCTTCTGACTCAGATAGATTTCTCCATTTTCAGTTCTATGCACTTCAATACCAAGGTAGTATCTTAACATACCCAAATCCTTCATTTTAAAATATTTCTCCATTTGCTTTGCAAATTCTTTTACCAAGTTTAAAGAACCAGTGACAAGACAAAAATCATCAACATAAGTGATAAGGACTGTATAATTTTCTCCAGTTCCTCTGGTGTACACACATGAATCAGCTAATGATTTCTTGAAACCAATTTCTAACAAAGCTTTATCTAAACATTGATGCCAACATCTCCCAGCTTGTTTCAATCCATACAGTGCTTTACGCAACCTGTAAACTTTCTGGGAATCTCCACATGAATATCCTGGCGCTTGTTTCATGTAAACAACTTCAGGAAGATCAGCATTTAAATAAGCTGTGTCCACATCGAAATGATGAACAACCATGTTTCTCTGTGCAGCTAAGGCCAACATTACACGCAATGATTCAGGCCTAACTGTGGGTGCATATGTCAGGTTGTAATTCACAAACTGCTCTTGTGAATAACCTTGTGCCACCAACCTAGCTTTATACTGCACAGTATCATCAGGTAAAAGCTTCTTTCTAAATACCCATCTGGAACCTATGGCTTTTTCTGATACAGGTAAATCAACAATTTCAAAAACATTTTGTTTTACCAATGAATTAAATTCTGTGTCCATAGCAATGTTCCATTTATCTTGCTCATCAACAGGTAAAACTAACATTTCTTTGAAGTCTTTTGGTTCGCAAGTGATGTGACATACTCTCACTTGTTGAACAACAAACCTTTCAGGTGGAACCCCTTTTGTTATACGGGTTGACCTACGTGGAATCTCAAAAACGCTTTGTTCCTGTTTTTCACTTTTCTTCTGTGCCTGTGCCTTTAACTGCTCAGCTTCAGCTACAGCCGGCAACTCCTCCACTGCCGCTTCTTGTTTTATCTGCGGAGAGGGGGGTGCATGGGCTGCTTGCTCTCTAGCTAAGTCTGTGTATGAAGGCAAAATTACTTCTGAATTTGCATGGAGCCTTTGCCAATTAGAAGGCTCTTCAGAATTACAACTTCTGGAAATCACTACTCTTCCACCTCCCACTGAAAATCTATATCCTTTAGATTCTCCTGCATATCCAACAAATCTAAGATACTGTGTTTTTGGTTGGTTTTTCCTCCTTTGAGCCTGAGGAATCTGTACGTAGGCAAACGTTCCAAACGTACGCAAGTGCTTTAAGGAAGGATATCTCCCATACAGCAAAAAATAAGGAACTTCATTCACAGCTGAATTCCAGTGTCTATTCGTGAGAAACACTGCTGTTAACATTGCTTCACCCCAGAAATGGGATTGCACACAAGCATCCTGCAGTAGGCTATCTTTCAAAACCTTCAGAACGCTTTCTGCAGACACACCAACATTTGTTAATCTGTGGAAAATGCCTTTTTTACGTAGCTAGTTTTGAAACTCATTGCTTACAAACTCACCCCCTCTGTCCGTTTGCAAACTCCCTACTTTGTGCCCATGTTTTCTCTCAACAAAAGCCACAAACTCTTTGAAACAAGAGAAAGCTTCAGATTTCTGTTTAAGCAAATAACAAAACGTGAAACGTGTTTTATCATCTACTAACACAAACATAAATCTTGCTCCACCTTCACTTAAAGGAAACAGACCAGCCAGATCTGCATGCACAAGATCAAATGGTTTTTTAACAATCCTGCTACATTTCCTAGCAATGTTCCTTACGAACATGCACTAGTTCTGAAGACTCAAGTCCCAATATAAGATTACCATATGCACAGTCAAGCAAAACTCTCTCAGCATCTGTAGGAGCTGCTGGCGCAGGATTGTTTACAACTTGCCAGAGCCCTTCTTTCATGAAGAAAGATTTCATCTTTATACTCCATGTCTGGTAGTTCTTTGAATTCAATCTTTCAAACGGAAAACTCACCGTTGTCGTTGCCATGTTTTATTCTTTATTACAGGCACTTGACACAGAAAGAATCCAAACTTCAAACGAAACGTTGACCAGATGCTCACAAGCAGGGTGATAAATCCATAAATCTCCCGTCACTTAGGAATTTCAGTCCTGGCTTCCACGGCAAAACAAGCCTGGAATTTCACGCCTTGGCTAGCACACGCCTGGGACCACAGTCCTGGGACTAGCACTCCTGGAACCATAATGCTGGGACAACACTCCACACCTGGGCTGGCACAGCACCACTGGCCATAACCTGGGCCCATAACCTGTCGAGCAGAGTGATAATCACAAACACTCCTGTTTGTGCAGAGCGCAGCAAAAACTCCAGAAAAATATTAGCCATGACAGCAAACACAATGCAATGTCCATTTCTTGTTTCCCAAAGAAATCCAGTCAGAAAATATATACTAACTGGTGTTTATTGATAAAAATGCAAAATTCCATAAAATGCAAATATCATACAAAATATAAAGAAAAACACATCTTCTCATGTAATGTAGCATCCAAGACTTATTAGCAACACAAGCTTAACAAAATCTCTAGCTACAAACTCTTAGAGAAGAGGTACACTACTTGGAACTTTGTTGCAACTACGTAGCCCATAAACCCTACATAGTGGCTAACACTAAAACAACTAACAACTACTCAGAGAAGCTGAACATTTTCCTCCCCTTGTATTATAGCTCTATGCCCCCCCCCACTGGGTACCTAGCATACACACGCCAATAGGTGGCAGTAAATAGCACAATACACAACACACAATAACAGGTGTTTTTCACATGATCTCTGTAGTCAAAATATTATTTGTTATTGTTGTAAAGATAACGGGATGAATCCTTTCCCATGAGAAAGAAAATCCTGACAGGCCAAGACTTGATAGACTGGTCTAGCTTGGTTGGAAAATAATAACAACAACAACAACAACAACAATAATAATAATAATGGATTTATAGGTGTTGGGAGGCATTACACGGAATGGGTGTCAGGTCTTTTGTAATAAGGGCATAAGTTACAGTTACCTAGATTTCACTGAAATATAAGGAAAAAATTGCTGATGGTAAGATGTGTGCAACAATGGAGCAGTCTACCTTCAGAGGTTGTGGGTTGTCCACTCTGGAGGTTTTTAAGAAGAAACTGGCCTGTCACCATACAAGGGTGGTTTAATTAGTTTTCCTGTACATTACAGGGAGTTGGACTAACGGATCCTTGTGATCCCTTTCAGTTTCAAAATTCTTTGATTCGATCAACTGAATCCTAGGCTGCACAGCTCAACCTGAGTGAGGAAAGTATGCTTGGGTGTGTGAATCATGTGGAGCTTTTAGTTCAGATCATCAACCATATAGATCTATATCTGCATATCTTTCTGTGCCAGAGTCTCTGGATGAAAACAAAATAAAAAGTAACACCAATGGTGCTTTTGCCCATTGGTGTGACATACTGTGTTATGCTGTTTTGAGCCATACTGTGTTATGCTGTTTTAAGCCTTGGCCTGTCAGGATTTTCTTTCTCATGGGAAAGGATTCATCCCGTTATCTTTCTGTCCTTATTAGACACTAAAAGATAAACAGAAACCTTCTAAATTATTTATGACAATTTAACATAATTTTCATATTTCACCAGGATACCTATCTTCTCCCCTTCTCCTTCCCCTCCCTCCCTCCCTCCCTCCGTCCCTCCCTCCCTTCTTTTTTTCTTTTCTTCTTCCTTCCATTCTGTAAATTTTGCCATAGGCTGTTGTGTGAAACTAGTCAGTGATTAGCTGAAGATCACCTCGGCATCTTAAGGTCATTATTGCCAAAGCAGGATCCAGGAAACTGCCTAGACCCTTCTCACCTATTCCAGTACACAGACCCCTTTTGCAGTGAAATCGCTCTAAACAGTCTTTTCTTTACAGAGCCGATCTGATGTGTATGTCTCCCATTTCCCAGATTATACCTCTGTAAAACATATAATCCACTGGAGCCAGGTAAGACTGATGGATTGATTTTGGTGATTGAATTCAATAAATGCCTTATGCCTTTAATAAGAAGATTCCCAAGGTCAGTTAAAAATAATCATAAGGTAATCTGTTGAGAACCATAGTAAGAGTATGACAAAAACAAGGTAAGTAGGACAAATGCTGGTTAAATCAGCTGATTCTTACTAGAAAACAGCATTTGCTTGATAATGGAAAGTCATACAAGCAGACCTCTCTCAAAATGGCTGACAGGAGCATTGAAAAGGAGCATGGTGTGATACTGAGGTCAAAGACCTTTAGATCACTTCCATCTCTAAGAAAGCTGGCTGTGTGAAGATATGAGTAACTTTGGGGAAGCTACTGAAATTGTGAGTTGTCTTGGTGCCTTCCCACTGGAGCTAAGTCCCTTTAAATGATAGAGAAGTATGATTGGAAGATATTCTCCATCGGTACGGTCTTTACACTTGTTGTTATTATTTTAATTATAGAGAGACAAATATAGTTACTCATGCCCCTGTTTTCTTGTCTGTCTTCTTCCAGTCAATGAAAACTGGGCTTTTCAGATATTTTGACTATGGCTCGAAGAACATAGATATATATAACCAGGTAGGCTGTGCTGGATTTTGACCATTCTCTAAGGTAGGATTTGCTGGATGTTTCCGTTTGAAAGAAGACAAATAATGAACATTTGACTCCTAAATCCCATACTGTAATGATTCCTTTTTTGCCAAGTGGCCAGATTACTCCATAAAATACCTTTATCCTCGGTAGCTAAAAATGAAGTATAACTAATGAATAAGTATTTATGATTGGAAAAGTTCATGTTGTTTTAGAAAACTCCAGTAATTAAAAGGTGTATGTCTATTGGAAAGCAGCATACACATCTTTTCAAGAAAGTGGTTGAGATAGAAGTGGAAGGATATGGGAAGAATATTGCATAGGTTTCTTCTAGAACGTCTGATTCAGATAGGATGTAATGTAAATACAAATGCACCAAGAAAGTATTAAGAAAAAGGAGAAGGAGAAAGAGGGGAAGTAAGAAGACAAATCAGGACAAACTTAGAATTCAGTATGTATGTCAGCTTGGGATGACTCACACGTTGATGCATCTTAGGAATAGCAATCAGAATAAGAAGATGGCATGGTTTGTGGAATACCAGTCTTAATAATAAGATTGCAAGCTTGATGAAATACTACTGGACTGTACAATGCTGTGCATGACTGAATAGACTGTGTTCAAGTGAGACGTATATCCAGATATGTGCCTGTAGGAACTATAGGCTAAAAACGCTTATCAAATTTGAATTTCTTACCTAGGGCATGATATGCATAATTATACAAAGTTGATGTCACTGTATCTTGACAAATCAGTTGTTTATGTGGGGCACTCTACTTTCTATGTGGTTATTATCCACGCTATAATTCTAAGGATTATGGTGATTATGCTTTCTAAAATCTGGGACAACCTTTCTCCAGAAAAAAAAAAGAAGCCTGTGCAGTCTATATTTCCAAAAACAGTTCCTATAATCTCTGCAGTGCTTTAAGTAGTTTTCAGTATTTTTTTAAATAGAAAAACAATGTGGATACAGTCTACAGTAAGTTCAATAGAGAATACAAAATTAAAAATGTGGTTGAGTCAGTGTCAGCCTTCCCAGGTGGACCAGACAGGAAACACAACCAGATGAACTAATTCTAATTTATTGTAAGACTACATTATTAGAATCTTGCAAGTCTGAAAGTACAAATCTCCCGCTGTCTCTTTTACCGCCTGATAAGTTAGGGAGGTTCCTTTCTGAATTCCTTTCTCCTCCCCTTATGCAGCTGTGGGCTATGCCCCCTCTTCTCCGATCATTCCCGAGGCAGCATCTCTCTCCCCACCCCACCCTTCTCCCAAGGTCATTCCCACATACCATGACAGTCAGAGACAATGTACTGAAGAGGAGTATAGAGAAATACTGAGTCAGAAAATGAACACATGCTTTTTTTTTTTTTTTACTTAGTCATTTTTGTAGCTTGACCACAGTCATCGGCCGTAAGACATCTTCCTAAAAGAAATGGATGTCTCTGAATGCCTCATATATTGAAGAGCAACTGCTAAATTTGTCCGAGATTGTGCTTTTTGGCAGAATCCACAGCAAACGAAGAAAGAACCTGTGAGACTTCACTAGCCTGATTCAGAGTTTCTTTGGGCTCTCTCTGAATTCTTTGCATGGAAGAAGTCCTTTGGTGGAATTCCCACCCTTGCATTCAGTTTTGCTCTAGGAGAATTTCCAGGGCCATTTCTTTTCTCATGATGTTTCCTTTTCTTCAGACAAGTCCGCCTTTCTACCATATAGAAGCAATCACTGTGCCAACTGCTTTGTGGAGTGGAGGACAGGATTGGGTTTGCCAGCCGACGGAAATTGCACAGTTACGTTCTCGAATTACTAATCTTGTTTATGACAAGGAGTTACCTGACTGGACCCACTGGGATTTTATTTGGGGCATTGATGCTCACCAGCGTGTATACAATGAAATCCTTGGCTTAATGGAGAAATACCTATGAAACCACCTGGAATTAAAATTTCATGTCTCTTATATCTGTGGTTATGCCAGACATCCAAGTTCTTGTTTCCCGAGTTTGCCAGCTTCGAAAGGTTTGCCACCTACCTGCCTAGAGAATAGTAAGAGAATAGAACGATTCCCATAATACAGGATGATTCTAATTGTTTTCTCATACCAAATCTACCAGGGGCTATCTCCTGGATCATATTAAGGCATGTTTCCTCATCCAACGGAACTTCCATTGTGGCTCTCCATAATGCTGCAGGTCTGCTCTAGAGCATCTCCTAACCTTCCACAGTAAACCGAGAGAGAGATTTTCAAAGGATGAAGAAAGAATCCATGTGGAAAATATTCTCAAAACTAAACTAAAATTGAAAGCTGATATCATGGGAATTTATATTTATATTTATATTGAACCCGATTACCTTGACTGTCTTTATTATTGTACCAGTTTTATTATCATTAAATACTGGTTTCATTATGATTATTTATTGTTATTTCTTTATCAAACATTCTCTGTCCCCCCCCCCCCAACTGATGATTTAAGTCTAGATCATAAATTTATAAACAATATAGCTGCCTAGAATTTTAACTTTGGGGGAGGTTTACAAGTTTTCTTAAATAAATGAATCTGAACTAGTGAACACTGGCATAAGTTTCTATACCTTCTAGTTGCTTAACTAGTATAGAATCTGGGCTGACTGCTCTGTTTTACTGAATCATTTTTTTCAGCTATGAGGCTGAAGAATTTCTTAGTGAACAAGGACTTTACTTCATTATTACATTTTGTATTGAATAGGATATACTGGAGACATTTTCTTTTTGAAGAATGATAGTGATATTAGGTAGACCTCATGAACATTTGATTATGAGTCTTGGTCATGTAATTCCACATGTATTATAAGGAGAGCCAGTCTGGTGTAGTGGTTAAAGTGCTGGCCTAGAAAACAGGAGACTGTGAGTTCAAGGCCTCCCTTCTAGGGCTCCCTCCACCACTATGTAACATATTTCAACCACCTCCCAAAACATGAAACGCCCCAACATGTAACTATTAATGCAAAAGGGCAGGAGAAAGAAACCTAGAGTTTAACTCTAGAGCAGTGTTTTTCAACTTCAGCAACTTTAAACTGTGTGGACTTCAACTCCCAGAAGCCACCCATGCTGAAGCTGGGAAACACTGCTCGAGAACATGGGTACAGTACCTAGTCATTGATTGCAATGACTATTAACTGTTGAGTTTGAGGCTCCATTCTTCTCTGCAATTAGGATCCTAATTTTAATGAGTCATGAATATGACATAGAATATGACACAGGCACAATGACAAAATGGACATAACCAATCAGTGTTTGCCATTTAATAAAAGATGGGAGATTGTTCATGTCACCCCCTCTACCAACTTGGCTTTGTCTGGTTTTGGGTTGTTGTTGTTTTCCTATGCAGATGGGCACAGGTGTGACCAAAGCACTGCATTATAGTCTTCTGTTTTTTTTTAATATTTTCAAAAAATAAACTTGGAGGACTCTTAAGCAGCAGGTGGAAACCATTACCAAGAGAGCTTTCACCGAACTTTGGCTGGTGTGCCAGTTACAATCCTATTTAGACCAGGGTGGCAGTGGTAACCCATGCCCTGGTCCACTCTTGGTTGGACTAGTGTAACGCACTCTGCTCTTGGGCTGTCATTGGAGATCAAGCTACAGCTGGTACAAGGCGCACAACTAGACTGCGGGTAGAAGAACTCCACCAGGCTAGAATGACATCAATGTTGAAGTCATTGCATCAGTTAGCAGTAGAACTCTTGACCTGGGACAAACCTGTGGTTGTCACAGAGGCAATGAATTCCGGAGCCACCTCCAGACCCAAGAAGGTGAGGTCAAAACTGCTCAGAAATAATAGTCTGGGTGAATCCATAATCACTTCCAGAATGAGATCAAGCAGCTTGGCAAGGGATGTTGCCATATAGCTGGGATGGTGGTACAATGAAGCATCAAAGCTTGTCCCTTTAGTCCCATAAGCCCAGGCACCTGTGGGGCAGGTCTCCCCATAACAAGGTGTTGCCGTTAATCTGTGCGTCAATGCTTCATTTAGAATTTGCAGGACAGAACGAGAAAACTAAGGGAGATGCCAGAGCGGTAATAAATTTTGAAAAAGGTTCATTAAGTAATTGCCCCTGAACATACTTACAGCATTAGAAGGCTACAACCCCAAACAGTCGGGTAACCCGAAATGGCAGGGAAGGTTTTCAGAACACGGTTCAGCAAGGGGTTGCTTTCATCAGGCACATTTTATAGCCCTGCTACCTCTCTTTACCCCTCCACCCCCAGAGTCGCTCAGCTTAGGCATCCACAAAAGAAGGTTAGTTATTAATGAGGATTAAATGTCTAGCAGGCACTGGGCATCTGCTAGGTCAAGAGAGAAATAATTATCTGATTGGGGTTAGAGCTGGAAGTTTGTTATCTCGCAGCTTGCAAGAATAAATAGGAAGAGCTAACTTGTCTCAGCAGCCTCTCTTCCGGGTGTTAATTGAAAGATGCAAGTCAGTCACTGGACACAAGGCATCCCACCACCAAGGATCCCAGGGTTAAGACTAATGCATTGCCCAAAACGTGGCTAGACAGATCTTACTCTTTATCCAGCCAGGCCTTGGTAACACATATCTGATTTCCCTTCTACTTATTGACATGGTGCTCAATAGCATCAGGCTGAGTCCAAGATGCCCAGCAGTCTAAATGTCTGGCTGATAAGCTGAGTCTGTCCATTGGTACAAAGTTTCCAATTTCTAATTAATCTCTCTTCCCTTGGAGCAGCCACCCTCATCTCTTGACATACTTCCACCTGTCCTTCCCTCCGGCTCTATCCCCCCCCTTAGCTATCAGTCTGTTTTTGTGGAATGTATTGACCATTCTAAGCAATTAAAGTCATTTAAGGCTGTTTATAATGAAGAGGAAGGAAAGGTTTTGTCTGCTATTGCTGTGGTTTCACCCTCTCTATTTGTATATCTTGAGGGCACAGAAAGCTAGTTTTGTCATAGCCAAGAATCAGGATTAATCTGGGTGAGAAACATCCAGTGCTGACTTTGCCCTTAGCAACGTGTGCTACAATTCCATTAAAAATTACACAATGCATCCTCACTGCACTGGTTTGCACATTTCAAGCTAATTTTGCTGTAAGACTCAAAAGGATTTGAGACTGTGGAAGAAGTGAAGCAATTTGAATATTAATAAATAGGTTAGCATGGAGGTCCTGCGCATAGTAAGCATTTAAACTGTATCAGCAAATATTTAGCAGGCAAGTAGGCTCCAAGAAAGAAGTAGTTTCTATATGGCATTTGTGGTTGGAAAGATTGTAGGAGCAAGATGCAAGAGGATGTGCGCTCCACTGTACAGCTAGTGAAAAGTTGCTGTTCAACAGAGCAAGTTGGACCCACTTATCTTTGACTTTGGGTTTTCTCTGTAACCAGTCATATTCTTACACATCTGTAGTTTCTTGTTGAGTAATTATAAGTACAGCTTATTGTCTTTGTTCCAAGGTCCTGCCTTTGGAATGTTGCTGAACATGTCCATGTGCTTGATCTGGCTTTGCAAACTCATCATAAATTTTGGGAGACTGAGGTACGCTAGTATCCTGCTTGAGTAGACAAACCGAACCTCATCTTGTCCCTGTAGGGCCAAAGGGGAAGGGAGGGAAAATGTAAATGGAGAAATGGGATATAAAGAAATAGAAATGTTCCCTCTTAAAGATTTTTCCTCAACAGTGTCAAAAACCTTGGTGTCAACAGAGCAAAGGATATTTGTATCTTTTCTTCCTGCTCTTCCCTTTTCCCCATTCTTCTAGAAAACTCGTGATTTCTGTATGCAGGTGCACTAGGAATCTAGAAAATATAATTTTAAATAGCTCTCTCTGCCAAGCTTAGTATATGTAGGATGACATTAGAGATTACCATTATTCTTTTTTTAATTTTTAAATTATTTTCAGTTATATAGAGAATTAATCTCCCCCACTTTTTAAAGGAAGTTTAATGAAGTTTCTCTTGTTCCCCTCCCCAGCTTTTGTTGTGTTTTCTACAATACTGCAAATGGTTGAAGAAAATTAAGATTTTTTTTTTTGCCACTACACTTGAGTATTCTTAAGAGACTAGTTATACATTCAATAATACTAATAAGGGAATAGAAATGGCAAGCTGCAAAAAAAGCCACACATTTGCTTCCACATACTAGAAAGAAAAATGTAAGTAAAGGGATTTAAAGGGAAACACAACTTTATTTCAGTTGCAAGGACCTGTAACAGTCTTCAGAGGAGGATTTTGAAGAAATGTATTTTAATTCAGTGCTGTTTGCTAGTTTTTTCTTTGCACCGAAGTGTTACAGAACTTTTTAAGGCCCTAATATGTATTTTCAGAGCATGCCTCAGTAACAATTGTCTTCTTCCATGTTTTTGTCATAGCATGATGGAAAACCTGAAACTTCGACAGAAGCTACATATCCTGAGAATGTTCAGTTTGGTCCTTTTTAGTGACTAAGATTCCTGCCTGGACCCACTGGAATTTGATCTGGGACATTTGTGCTGCTCAGCAGTTGCATGCTGAAGTCCTTAGCTGAATGGAAAATACCCCTAAGGCATTTGGGGTTGTGGGGAGGTCCCTTGATTTCCATCCCTGCAGGTTTCGAATGATTCGTCCTCATTCCATTCTTTTAAGTGCTCCTTTAAGCCTTGGGCTTTATCATTTCTCTTTGCCATTTAAATTTGGGATTAGAAAGAATGATCAAATATTGAATTAATTTAAAAAGCAGAGAACTGTAAATATTTTAAAATGTAGAACTTTAAATTCCCTCAGTCAGAGGGAAAAATCAGCTGGGGAACGAGATTTGGGGCAGCAAAAAGAAAATAAATGGAGGCAAAAGAAGGAAAATCTCTCTCTCTCTCTCTCTCTCTCTCACACACACACACACACACACACACACACGTGTATATCTATACTTAAAGAGAAAGGGGAAAGGCAGACTCAGTAATTTGTGACGGTTTACCCTCCCAGGGGACTTTACAGAGACAACTGGCGGCCACTGCCATCCCACCTAGTTGGCCAGACCCAGCAATTGCTTTGGCATGCCTTGGGCAATCCCTTTTGTTTTGCTTGGCAGCACGTCTATCTGGCCCCGACTCCACAAAAGCAAAATTCTCAGTTTGCCTGCAAAGAGAGTTGGCAGTAGCTGATTTTTTTTTTTTTCTAAAGCCTTCTGGTGCTTCTTCATTTCTCATGGTTCTTCAGTGAATGAATAACACTGTACCCAGAAGACACAAAACTGCATGCAGAGAATGGACCCTCCACCACTCCTCCTTCGCCTCCTGCCAAAGCTCAACAAATTAAACAAGCCTTTCTTCACCTTTTCACCTTGAAATAATTTTCAGGTCTCAGGGAACCCCTGCATAAAAAGTATTATATCTATACCTTGCAGTCCAAAAACAGTGTTGTTGTCCACAATCTCTCGCGGAACCCGCAGCAACCTCTCAGAGAACCCTACTTCCATGCAAACCAACTATGCAAACCAAAATCCACCCAACCAGCCAACAAAACCAACATTGTACTCCGAATCTTTGCATTTCCATAACCAGTAGCTTTAGCAATGCTTGGCTGTGAAGCACAATACTTTGCATTACCTGTGTGCACAATAACGCATAGCAAAACAAACATGCAATCCAACAATATAAAATCAAACCCCGCCCCCATGCCTAATTATATAATTTAAAAAATCATTTTAATACTGCAGTTACACAGTAGGTAGGCATGAAACTGCAAGCAATCTTTTCCTATATAGTCATGTGATTAATTGCTGTTTTCGTCTCGGTACTCTACTCTCAGATTATCTCATCTAGTCCAAGTCATGTCCTTCTGTTCTTTTTGCTAGCTGGAAAAAGTTGGGAAAAAAGCAGCCCAATCGCAAACCGTCAAACCACCCTAATTTCAGTGCTCAGAACATCTGAGGTATTTGTAGAATTCAGATCATCAGAATGACCTAAGTTTGTTCTAAGGTTGGGACAAAAGAGCATGCTTGATTCTGATCTGAAGCAAATGTTTTGAAACACTTCTTTGTTTGTTTCTCTGTTTTGAACTCAGAAACAACATCTCTCTTAATAAAGCAGAACTGGGCTAACAGTATTGGCCATATTCATGGATCCAAAATAAAGGTAGGGAAGAAAAGTTATACACTTTGGGCCTTGGAGGGGTGCTGTAATGGTAGGTGGGAATGACCTTGGGAGACAGAGCAATGAGACGCAACCAAGGGAAGGGTCAGATAAATGGCAGCTGAGCCCGCTGTAAGGTTTACCCCGTTCGTCTAGAGAAACTCTCGTGACACGTGTGTTCAACAAAGAAATTTCCTCAAGCATAACGTATGTAATTACAGACAAAGCCAGAACTGGCTTGGCACATTTTTCAATACAATTTATAGTTCCCCTGTTCCCGCGCTTTGCCCTGTTGCCATGTTACAAATCACCCGTGGTAATTCCCCCCTTCGCTGAAATGGCAGTTTCAGTTCAGTTCTTTTGTCCTTGATTGCTTTTTTCCCCCGCTGCCGGGACCGCGCCTCGTTAGTTTTTTCTGTTGCGCGCAAAGCCGGGTTTTTCCTAATCACGTGCTGATCGCTTTGCCGCTCGCCGCAGCTCAACCCTTTGTCCACGGCGCTCAAGGCTAATGGGCACCAATTCAAAACATCCGCTCCGCAGTTTCAGTTAAGCGGTCCCAGCTGGCCCATTCATCAGTCTGCGGTTTTCACTTCCCCTTTTTGCCTTGCTGCGCTCAGGCGGTGGAACTGACTCAGCGCGGCTGGGCAAGTCCCCAGCAGTGCCGTGCCGGCTGAATCTGACACCCACAACAGGAATGTGGGAGGAACAAGAGGCTCAGAAGAGACCCTCCCTTGTTTTGGAGCTGTAAAGGGGACAGGGGTGGTGGTGGAGGAGAGGTACTTTCAGACTTGTAAGATTCTGTTAATGTAACCTTACAATAAAGTAGAAATAGCTCATCTGGTCATGTTTCCTGTCAGGTCGACCTTGAGACAGGCACAAGCTGAACAGGTTAGATGGGAAGCTTTCACTGATTTTAAATCAGCATTTGATTCAATTTTGATATCCCATTTTGAGAGAAAAACTTAGGGGATTTGGTACTGCTTGGAATATATCCTATTTCCTCCTCGTTCAACGGATACATGAATTCCCTGGCAAGAAGGAACTCTCAGATCCAGGTTTTCAACCCCTTTGAGTAGAAGCCATGAATGTTTCACTCTTGCTTGGATCAGATCAGGCAAGTATTGTCTCATTAGGACTCCAAATGGCACCAGCTTGTTACATCAACTTGCCCTTCCACTACAAGAAAGGGCCAGAGCCAGATACAACAGCTTGCCTTCAGCATTTTTATATAGGAGATTTAATAAAGTTTTCAAAGCTCGTTGAACTTGCTCTTGCGATGATGGTTCCTTTGAATCTGCGTCCAACAACAATACTCAAAGCAGACTCATGTCTCCTTTGTTGTTATATGCCTCAGGCCAGTCTAAATTACGTTGATTTCCTCCTATCAGATAAGAGAAACCTTATTATGCATAATATAGTAAAGTTAGATAGCAGGTGTGAATGTGCCCAAACTGCTGACTTCTAGTCTTACATGGTAAGATCTTCATATTTGTTCCATCCATCATCAGTCGTGTATGAATGCACTAGAAATTGGAACTTATAATTCATATTTTAGATTATTAATTTTACAGTACAGTTTATTTCTATATTGTCCATTCACTATACTATAGACTTGTGTATGTAGTTTTAAACTTCACTTTTAATTTTAGGGTCCTTTTTGTTATCTAATTTTAACTGTTAGTTTGAATTTCTAGTCTTATTGTTAATCAAGTACAGTGCTGCATTATTTGACTTATACCTAGGTATCTTACACTTGCATAATGGGGTTTTATTGTATCTTGTTTCAAACTGGTCACTGGTGAAATGAAATCTTGCAGCTAATGGTTTCAGGAAAGCTTAATTGATCTGAGGGGTTTGTGACTTTTCAGAAGCTCCGGCATGGTTCCTGAAAGGTTAAATTCCTACATACTCTAATTGCTGAGCTAACCATTTCATTATCCAACACATTCACTGTCTTGGAAAAGAACCATCCTCCTGCACTATATGTACCAAAACTGTGTGGTCCTGAACAAACTCAAAGTCCCTCCCCCCACTTTAAAGCTAAATATGTGTATATATCACAATTCCCAGATTATCCTTCTGTGAAAACTGCAGTCCAGTGGACCCAGGTAGAATTTCTAAAGTGGAATACATTTGCTGCCTGCTTATTGTTATGTTATTGGAAAGAATCGGCAGTGTGTTGGTAAATGTTTACGAACCAATAACCACTGCCATGCCATGCTGCTAGCCATGGAACAGCTGACTGATGCCCTAGGCATTGCGGCTCAGCTCTGCTCTCAACCGGCTCGCAGAATTCCAGGACATTGAACAATTGGCTCTCATGCATTGGTGTGAACTCCAGTGCACCATTGGAAATAATCCAGATCACTTTGCAGTGAGGAATGAGCTCATTTTCCAAAACAAATGGGCCCAACTGATAAGAGAAAGGGCATGTCCAACATGTCACTCTCTGTCAAATAATAATAACCCTACACCTATTCAAAAGATGGCGAGCAAGAGGAAAAAACAACATGGATACTAAAGAAAAATTAGAAAGAATTTCTACCTACATTAATAGCAGAGTTCTCACTTGTAAGAAACACTATAAATTCTGTTCTTTGACCAGAAGACTTATGAATGAGTTAAAATCAGGCGTTCATTGCAGATAAGAGCTCATCTCAAAATATGCATTTGAAGAAAATTGCAACTGAGCTCCCTTAATAGAAATCCTGCCGAACTGACCTTCATTCTCAATGGGGAGAAGTGGCCCATTGTGCTGCATAAGTCTGGGAAATTTTAAAAAGGTGGTTTATTTTCTCTCTTTTGGAAGGGTAAGTGACAATGCTAAAGCTTGTATGTATGCTGGGGAAGATTAGATGGACAAAATATTGTGATCATACGTTAGTAAGGCTGCAGGGGGAAGATATCTAGTGTAGTTACAGGGCCTTTGATATCAAGAATGTCTTTTCCACACCAAGATATTTTCCTTGGATTTTGGGTGAAAGCCAAATACATTAATTCAACAACTGTTTATTTGGTTACATTTTTAGGTAACTAAATCAGGAGAATTCATACACTTTGTTTATGGCACTGTCAATATAGAGAAATACAATCAGGTAAAAATGAGTTGAGTTTTTAATGTCTGTACTTTGGGCAAAATGAATATTAAGTATTCTCAGAGCTTCCAGAAGGACTTTAAGCCCTTCTGAAAAAAAATAGGTAATACTGCTCTGAACTGGAGAGGTTGTGAAATCAGTGCTTAGATTTTATTTCTATTTATTTCCTTAAGTAACATATCTTTGCAAGTTTCAAATGTATACATCTTGTTATTCTGCTATTTTTTGTTTTAGGAGCTTGTCAAGAATCCTTTTGCCAGAATAGTTTCGGCTTTTCCAGTCTGATCAAATCAAATCAATATTTATTGCAGTCACTAAATGGCACAAAGCAAATACAACAAAAAGGCTAAAAATGAGAATAAAAGGGTTAAACAGAAGATAAATATTAAACTATAATTTAACTAAAAGAGCATTCAAAGACAAAAAGCTTCATTTAACAGTCAACTGAAAGATAAAACTAAAAATAGCAGATACAAGACAGAAATTTTAACCAAAAGAAAAAGTATCCCTTAAAATATGAGCAGTTTTGGCTCATAAAAAGATCAGTCCTATTCTAGTGCTAAGAGTAAGCCACATCTTACAGATCATAGTCAAGGAGGTTCAGCTGCTTTTAGTTACTAAATTCCTTATTTTACATGTAGCTGTGCAGGACCTGGTTATGGACGTGTTGTCTCAGGGTTGGTGTCAGATAGCAGAAACTACTTTGGGTGGTAAATCCTGTAAGATTGTTCAGAAACACGGTAATTAGAGTACCGAGGGGTTCCCTGTGAAACTGAGAGGAGGACATCTCAATAGATTTTATCTACCCTGACTTATAGGCCCACACTCATAATGGCCATGGTACCTACTTGTATCTAGCTTCCAACCATGCTGAAGGGAGAGCACTGCATCAGGCTAGGCTGAAACCTCTTTTTTTCTCTGAGACATCTAATTATATGCGATATGGAGCTGATGCCCTTGTGTATCTCACACTGTCAGCTATGAAGAGCTTGACGATATTGCCAGCATCAATTTGAGATTCTATATTCAACAAGTGCTGCTGTCAACAGAGAGCATCTCCTGAGGGTACCCCCTTTGGGGGAAACACATGTGATGTGGGCCAGATGGCAGACCATTTTGGTAAATTCCTCCCAAACATGCTTCCAGAGATCCTAGTTTGCTGAGAACAGCATAAACAGGCTGTTTTGCTACATTAAATTGTTGGCAGAAGAGATTCAGGGAGGTTTGAATAGATGGATGAGATTAAAGGTACAAAGGTAAGTGATGTATTAAATAAGCCTTGGCAATAGAAAATTACAGTGTGTAGTTAAGGAATGTGTTGAACAGAAATGACACAGAGCAAAAGATGGAATCCTACATCCTTTCAGCTGTCAGAAAACCTGTCTTCTTTTTCTCAAGAATGACAGTGGAAAAGCCACATAATTCCAGCTGTTGCACAGCATCGTTCTGGGATTGAGGCTATGCTAAGGTTCCATATTTTGAGAAAGTATACACACACACACACAGAATATATATATTCTATATATTCTGATTATATACCTGTTCATGAATCTAATTAGGCACATCCATTATTTATATTCATTTTTAACTAATCAAAATGTTTCTCTGAAGTCAACTTCACACATCTTTACCCTGCATTCTTCTTCCACCTTTCCTCCATATCTAGGTTGATTGGACTGTTTCACCCACTGGGGGAGGTGGGCGGCATACAAATTTAATAAATTAAAAAATAAAAAAAATAAAAAAATAAAACTAAATGCCAAAAGAATCCTGCATAAGAACTTAAGAGAAACAATATTTGCAGAATCTGAGATTTAATATCAAATGATACTTTGCCTTTCTTCTGAAGGAATTCTATTTTCCACTGTGAACATGCATGCATGTATATAACAGAGTGAGGTTTTAATGATCTTTGTGTTTGTTTCTTCTTTTATAGACAGGACAGAAAGTGGACTGTGTAAAACTGATCCTCAAATCAGTGATCATACATCTCATTTTATTCTCATATTCCTTTGTTGAGATTTTCCTTTACCATACTGTATAGAAAACTCCAAATCTAACCTTCATGTGAAAAATCACAAATATGATGAAAGGAAATCCTGTCATCTCTCATCAAACATATACTTACACAAAGGTGGAAAAGGAACTAGGAAGCATTTCAGAAATATTTTTTTTCTATGCATGATTAGAAAACAACAATCCAGATGCGTATGTATAAATATTGCATATCTAATATAATAGAAGATACAATAACAACTGCCTGGATCTAAGCACAGCAGCTGAATCAATTTGTACCAATTAATAATGCACCAGAGAAATCCTTATCCTTGACTTCTGGGGAAGTGATGGTGGACTGAAGATGGCTCCACTTCAGCAGAGCTGACAACTGCGATAGAATGAGGGGCTGGTGAATGGATTGGCGCCTTGAAATTCCTCTCTGGATAAAGGGGAGGACCTAGGATTGCCCACAAATGCTCCATACAGAGGCTCCCTGCGATAAGACCATAAAACAGCAGTCTCCGGCAGGTGTTAGAGCTCTGGGAGCTGAGGGAAAGTCAGCTTTGCCCAAGCTGTGGTTCGGAGCCTTCAAACGGACCATGGGTTCACATACTTCCTTTCTTAATCACTCTTGAAATTGCTCGTTAACTGCTTTTTTAATATTAAGAACCTTCAGAACAACAAGTTTCATCTCACCAGGTGATTCTCCTTCAATCCTTAGCAAAAGAAGGCTCATGTAAGTTTAAGAACTTTAAAAAAATTATTCTGAAATAAACAGCAAAAGGGTGATTAGAACGTTGATTTTGGAAAGTTACAAATGGACTAAGGGCCAGATGGATTGGAAATAAGATTTTGAAATTAATTATAAGAATCCTTCCTGTGGGTGGTTTAAAATCCTATTAAAATAGATGAAGATTTTGAATCTAAGTGTAAGAAATCTTCCTGTGGGAAAATGTTGTGAACTAGAGAAAAACAAGATAAGAGGAGGCTGTGAAAGCTGGACACTAGAGGCAACCAGAAAGAACTAAAGATTATAATTAAAGGAGAAGAGACCCACTAATACAGAATGGAGAAAGGTATTTTAACTTTGGAAGAATTCAAGGATATTTGGGAACAACACACTCAGAAATTTCTTTTAAGATTGCCTGCTACCATAAAAATGGGTTTAAAAGAGGAGATAGAAAAGGATACAACTGAGAATCAGGCTGTTTTGGATTTGGATTTACAAATGACAAGTTACAAGAATGATATGGAAAAAGATGTTACACTGGATTAAACATGAAACCGGCTGATGTCTTAATAACCAAAAGGGATTCACAATCAGAAGAGTGACTTGGACAACCCTTTTATCTTGGACTTACAAAAGAGATGTATTATATTCATGAAGGAGTTCCTGAGAAAAGACAAAGAGAAAATGGAAAGACATCAGCTTTTGGGACACTATCTAAAGGGAATAAACATCAAGATTTTTAAAAGGAAAAAAAAAAAAGGAATATAAAGTTGGCTTATTTGATCATGGTTAAAATATTCAGCAGGTAGGTTGTTCCAAACATCTTGGAGAACTAACCACAGATCTCCTGTGGATGTAGGCTGCCTCAAATCCTTCTGTCTCTTCATGTAATCCCAGACAGAACCAGGACCGGCTGCTTTCGTGGTGCGGAGACAATAATTTGGCTCTTAATATCAATAACACCAAGGAGCTTATAGTGGACTATAGAAGGAATAGATTAGATGTCCAGCCCCTGGTAATCAATGGAGACCGAGTGGAGCGGGTGGCCAGTTTTAAGTTTCTGGGTGTTACCATAAAGGAAGACCTGACCTGGGGCGCTCATATTGCAGCCTTGGTTAAGAGGGCCCAGCAGAGATTATACTACCTGAGACTTCTCAGGAAACAACAACTGAATGAATGCTGGTGACCTTCTACCGCTGTACTATAGAGAGCATTTTAACCTACTGCACCTGTGTATGGTTTGCTAACTGCACAGTGGCAGATAGGAAAGCGCTCCAAAGGGTTACCACCACTGCCCAGAGGATCATTGGTTGCCCTCTCCCCTCTTTGGAAGAACTTTATAGTTCCCGCTGCCTTAAGAAGGCTCAAAACATTCTTAAGGATCCATCCCACCCGGGACATTCTTTTTTTGAACTATGACCATCTGGCAGACAGTACAGGATAATGAAAACAAGGACAAATAGGCTGAAGAATAGCTTTTATCTTAGAGCTGTAACTATACTGAACTCTACTGTATAGTGCAGTATTAATGCAGCATCAGGGGCTGTGCAATGGTGAATGGAATGTGAAGGTTGCGTTTTATGTGTTCTATGGTTTTTATATTTTTAAAGCTGCACTGGGGTGGCATTTAATTTCATTGTACGAGAAGTACAATGACAATAAAGATGACTTTGACAGACTCAATGATGTTGAGATCAGGGCTCTGTGGGGGCAAAACCATCACTTCCAGGACTCCTTGTTCTTCTTGACGCTGAAGATAGTTCTTAATGAAATTGGCTGTATGTTTGGGGTCATTGTCCTGCTGCAGAATAAATTTGGGGCCAATCACATGCCTCCCTGATGTTATGGCATGATTGAAAAGTATCTGTGATGGACTGGAATGGAGGAAGGGGGGTGAAAACGGTGCTCTCGTCTCCAGAGCAATGCTCTGGAGATAAGCGGAGAAAGCTGGCGCATGCCTAAACATTCCAGAAGATAGTGAATAGCTGTGCCTGGGAACTAGTGGTCAGTCTGAGAAGATTTCTGTAAACAGGCGCTGGCTAATAAACCTTGCTGATTGAACCTGCATGGTCTCCAGGAGTTCTTTGGGCTAGGCCTGACAGTATCTGCCTGTATTTCTCAGCATTGAGAACACCATTGATCCTGACCAAATCTCCAACTCCATTGCAGAAATGCAGCCCCAAACTTGCAAGGAACCTCCACCATGCTTCACTGTTGCCTGCAGACACTCATTATTGTGCCACTATCCAGCCCTTCGGTGAACAAACTGCCTCCTCCTACAGCCAAATATTTCAAATTTGGACTCATCAGTCCAGAGCACTTGCTTCCATTTTTCTGTACCCCAGTTCCTATGTTTTCATGCATAGTTGAGTTGCTTAGCCTTGTTTCCACATTAGAGGTATGGCTTTTTGGCCACAATTCTTCCATGAAGACCACTTCTGGCCAGACTTCTCCAGACAGTAGATGGGTGTACCTAGGTCCCACTGGTTTCTGCCAGTTCTGTGCTGTTGGCACTGCTGGACATCTTCCAATGTTGAAGGGAAGTAAGCATGATGTGTCTTTCAACTGCTGCATTAAGTTTCCTTGGCCAAGCACTGTGTCTACGGTCCTCAACGTTGCCCATTTTCTGTGCTTCTTCAAAAGAGCTTCAACAGCACATCTTGAAACCCCAGTCTGCTTTGAAATTTTTGCCTGGGAGAGACCTTGCTGTTGCAGTATAACTACCTTGTGTCTTGTTGCTGTACTCAGTCTTGTCATGGTGTATGACCTGTGACATGAAACTGTCTTCCTCACCTTAGTAGCAGAGTTTGGGTGTTCCTCACCCAGTTTTAAGCCTCCTACACAGCTGTTTCTGTTAATGACTGTGTTTCAACCTACATATGAAATTGATGATCATTAGCACCTGCTTGGTATAATTGGTTACCAAGCAGGTGCTAATGATCATCAATTTCATATGTAGGTTGAAACACAGTCATTAACAGAAACAGCTGTTACATTAATCATATACCTGACTCTAATCCTACAAGATCCCTGACTTTGTGCAAGTGTACAAAGTGTGCAAGTGTAAGAATTGATGCTAGTTTGAAGCCAAAGGGTAGTCACACCAAATATTGATTTGATTTAGATTTTTCTTCTGTTTGCTCACTTTGCATTTTGTAAATTGATAAACATAAACAATTAGAATATATACTTTTGAGAGCATTTTTACCTTACAGCATTTTTTCACAACTGCCTAAAACCCTTGCACAGTACTTTACATATATAAGAGATTAAGATATGGGAAGAAGGGTTTTTTTTAAAATATTTTTTTTATCCCACCTTTATTATCTTTATAGCTTTATTTTTGGAGAAAATGATAAGTTACTGTGTGGAAAGGAAAGGAAAGGAAAGGAAAGGAAAGGAAAGGAAAGGAAATTTATTTATTTGATTAAGTTTAAAATATATAAGTTATTTCTGGTAACTCTTAATGGAGTTCTTAATTTTTCTGATTAGGACTGAATGGCAAGGCTTTATAATTTTTTTTATGAATAAGAGATGAGATGGGAAGAAGAGATCTTGTGTTGAAATGTTAGAGAAGGTGAAAATTTACTAAAATTGTACTTGTCATGATGAAGGGGGAAGTAATTTCTTTATATATCCTCTCTCTGTCCTTTTTCTTTTTCTCTGCACTTTTTTCTTTTTTCTTAATATGTTTTTTTTATCTTTGCATTCTTAAACATTAATAAAATTATTATATATAAAAAAGAAATCCTTATCGTTTATCCATTTTTGTTCCTGTATTCCAATTTCTTGTCCAAGGTGGCTCTGCTGCAACTATAGAAGGAAAATCATGAGAAGCAGATGTTTCCCTAAATATGTGGAAATCTCTACTTCCTTTCACTGTAAGGAATCACATGAAGGGTAATTGCCATGAAAACTTAGAAAAATAAGACCAAACCTGAACTGTAACTTGCTTCTCAAAATGAAGAACCTTTTTTCATCTTATAGATGGTAATTAATAGGAAATAATTAAACCAGATTAAGATGAGGCATGCATTAAGAAGGTGGGGACTGAGTCCAATACCTGACATCTAGCATCTTAAATGAAAGTTGCAAGCTCATTTTTTAGTCTTGGTTAACAGGAAGTCATGTCAAAACTTGTCTCCAGATAATTTTTCTATAGCGGCAGAGAAATATTATTGCTTGATATCTAGAAGGAGAACAATGGAAGTATTTAAGGGACTGCTGAGGTGAGTTTTGGTTTGTTTTAATGAAAGAGTTATACTGATAATATCCAATCTAAAACGTCTTTAAAATTCAGAATATTTAGACTTTCTGACATGTTGCTGCTAAAGGAAATTGACTGAGGCAATTTTATTCAAATCTCCTGTCATTCTAGTGCTTAATTTTTTTTTCTCCTTCCCCACCCACTTTTCTCATTTAACTTTTGCTTGTTTTCTTTACAAAAAATAGAAGGCATTTTTTCGGTATGCCCAACATAGAAAGTTGGTAATATTTGTATCAAAGTTTTCTGAATACTGAATATGATAAGCCTGAAAAGTTCTGAGAAGTTTTGAGAAACTTAACTATTAATTTGAGGAAGTGGATGTAATTCTTGAACATTCTCCTCCTCCTCCTTTTCCTTCTCTTATCCTAGAAAAGATAATGGGAAAAGAAATAAAGATGATTTGCAGAATTCTTTAAAATGCCCTAAGACTATCATTTTAGCTGCTAGATGAGTAAATGAAAGACCCTGTTAATACTATTACAGTGGAGTCCTTGGGGTTCTCTGAGCTTGGTTCTTTTCTTGCAAACGTTTCATTACCTGGCTAGGTAACATCTTCAGTGCTCTTACAGTATGGAATGTATCAAATAACAAACTGTTTTTGGAAAGACCCTACGCTGCCAAGTGAGGTTTTTGTGCGTGATTCCCTTGAATATGTAGAGTGACTTGTAGTGTCCTTTGGCTCCTGGCTACAGTGTAAATGTACATCTGCTAAAAAGCTTTTGAAAATATAAACATTCAGCTTGCAATGAATAAGTTGAATAAGCTGAATTCAGTAATCACCGAATTAATACATGCAATCAACAAATGCATTCTGTCAGGGAATTCAGCAGTGTTATGTTTTTTTAAAAAAATGCTTTCCTCCCCTCCACAAAAGGGGATATTGACCAGTTTACCTTTAAATACATTATAGTTAATCCGAATGCTTCCCCCCCCCGCTTTGTTTCTGTAACAGTGCTTACAATGGAGTAAGACTCACTATTATTTGAACCTAAGTGCACATTTTGCAAATGAAGTGAGTCTCTTCCCTAAAATATTTAAATGTTTGCAGGTGCTCCAGGATATGGCTATTGCTGCTTATGGTTCATGTACAAGAAAATGTGAGGCCAGAAGAAGTCGAAACCAACCTAAAAATGAATCCTGAATCATATATGAATATTGTAAGTTGAGCTCTCAAAAAGTATTCTCGCCTATTGTGTTCAATGGGGCTTACTCCTATGTATGTGTATGTACAATTACAGCCTTTTCTAGGGCCATTATATCCAGGCTGCAAAAATCCAGATGGCAAGAAGATCCGCTAGATGGCAGAAGATGATTTTTATTTCCCTTTCCTCCTATCTAGTGGCTGTCCAAAGGTTTGGCTTTACAGGTCAGTTGTGAAATAAAATATTGCATTGGCGAGTGCTCCTACGCTGGGATTCAGATGTACTTGTGGCTCCAACAGGGCATTCTAACTTCCTCTCAGGATTTCCACCCCTGTCGCCAACACTCAGACAGCACTTGGTGCCACACGAATGTGATCAGAAATGAGCATGCTAGTTTATTTTCCCCTTAGCATTTTTTTCTAAAGTCCGTGTGCTCTTCTGAAAGCTTTCGTTGCCTCAGTTGTGCTGATAGCACCCTGTTGTACATGGCTAATGCTGCCTTGACTGTGCGACAATAAACGCTTGGACAATGGCTTTGATATTTGTGCTTATAAGGGGGTCTTTAACACAACGTTGCAGGGTTTCAGTTGTCTCCATCCTATTTCCTTCCTCTTCTCTTAGATTGTATTTTTCTCACACATCCAAGAGTCCACTGAATACCCACTGAAAATGCTTGGTACTGAATAGCTCTTTTTGTGTTGAGGTTTTGGACTTATAGAAATTATCCTTCCAAGTAATAAGACCAGACTCTTTATTCCTTTATTTCTATGCTCTTCTTTCTTTTCTAGCCATTTTAATCCCATCCCAGTGTTCATTCTTCCTCTTGGCTTTCCTGCTCCATTGGACCCAATGTATCATGAGACAGGTTGTTATGTAAGGCTGAGCAACAAAGCTTTTCATGAATTCTGGCTTCAACTTTAGCAAGTTTATATTTGTGCTTTGGAAGATGGTGGCGGTAGATTTTCTCTTTGCATCCTTACAGAGTGAGATAATTCAGTTCTGGGGTTATCCAGCAGAAGAATATGAGGTCCCTACAGAGGATGGCTACTACTTGACCCTGAACAGGATCCCAGGAGGTAGGAAAGTTAAGGGGAAAAAAAGATCCCCTACCCAATTTGTGTTGATCTTCCAAGATTTGGGTCAGTATGCAGGTACGTATGTGTGTGTGTGTGTGGCTGTGTATACACACACACACACACACACACACAAAATGGAATCAAGCCGTCAGTTAAGGCTAAAACACATTGCTCAAAACTGATGCATCTTAAACATGTTATTACATTTGCTTACCCCCCCTTTTCTTTTTTTGCAACTTGACATCCATGACTATTGGAAAGCAAACCCTCCAAGGGTAGTGAAGAAATAGTCTCTTTTGAGATGTCATCAATTTGCTTTTAGAACAGAAATCAGACGATGAGAATGGGTATACTACGTAGACTTTAGGCAATAGAACCAAACTGTAAAGAGTTGTCATGTATACCTCAGGTAAGTTCCTATCTGAAGTGCTGATGTGATTTGGATTATCAAATTGAACTGATTCAAATATCTGGATGAATTTGTTTTTAATCGTACTGAGTTGTCTAATTAAAAAATCATTTGGACAAAAGGAATGAATGCCTATGTAAATATCATAGATTTTTCATCTCCCTTTAAGGTCTGCCTGTCTTACTTGGGAACAAAGTTCCAGCAGAAGAGCAAAAAGGCTGGCTTGATTCTTCATACATCCATCTAACATTCCTCTCTGAACCTCACAGCTAAGCATCAGCAGTCCAAATCTCATGCTCAAATGCAGTAACCAAACAGTATCATATGGTAGTTATAATGTTACATATTGCAATTAATTAATATTTTCATTTCTTTCATTTCCAAAACTTCATGAGGTTCCAAATCGTCTATACTCTTGATGCATTGTTTGACTATGGAAGGCAGTGTTTGGGTAGAAAACCTTCCACATCAGAGCCTGGGCTTCATCCTAGCAGATGCTGGATATGATGTGTGGATTGGAAATTTTAGAGGAACTTCCTGGTCTAGGAGACACCAGCACCTTTCAATAGACCAAGAAGAATTTTGGGATTTCAGGTATGTTTAGTTGGCATGTAAATGACTGGAATTCATTATGCGAGATGGCATTTTAATTTTATTCTTTTGCAACTCAAAGCATGCATCCTCTAGCTTGATCTTGATCACTATTTAACATGCTGATAGTTGATTTGAAAGATGTTACATTTATAATTACATATTTAGGCAATTCTGGTTGTATGCAAATATTGCAATGTTTTGCCAGATCTCCAGGCATTCCCTGAACTTTCTTGATAGTTTTCCCATCCACCCAAGGAGCAAATTCACCCGAATTTGCATCCTTAATACATATTTTGCCATTTCGCTTTAGATAATGTGGAATAGTGGGATTATGAAGCTGTATGCTGTACATAATTAAGTCCAAGAGATCTTGTGCAAACAGTGGGACTAACCATTATATTGATGTATATAGTTATTTGTCAATTCACTAGATTTGTACTTTGCCTTTCCACTCTGAAAACCTGTTTCTGCACCGTACCACTTAAAAATGCTGAGGAAATTTTGTTAGGCAACATTTCATTTTTGAACATGTCTTTCTCTCTGATTTTTATTTATTCAGCTACTTTATTCATAAACCACTGAATCAATAATGACTCACTGTGGTTTACAGCAATCCAATAAAAGCATACAATTGTTTAAAATGTCCATGGTGAGTATCATTAGAGTCAAAATTGTAAACAACATATAATAATAACAGCTATAATAATAGTAATAGAAAATAATAAATAATTCAACCAAAATAAGACAGTCAAAATATAAGGGAAAAAAGAACACTGTAGTTACATTTAAACATTTAAAAGGTAACAATTAACTAACCACCAAATACTCTATGGAAAAGCTCCATTTTAGCATCCAGTAAGTTATTCTAATTCTGTAAGTTTGGAAGAAACTCCCAGCCTCCATTCCCCTAACCTCACCTTTTAATCTTGGAGATAGTTCAAGGAATCAATTGATTAATATTACAGGAAAAGATCCCTCAGGATCTACAGCTAATTATAGCCTTTGCTTCCATCTTGTCTAACAGTCAGCAACGTATTACAGTATACGTATGTCTAAGTTCAACTGCTGCTCTTCAGCTGAGTTTCAAGTTCTCAAACAATTCTGTTGAATTTGTGGAACATACTTTACTTCTAAATCAAGTAACATGTCATCAACTTATTACCTTGCTGGATTTGTTCTGCTTGCTCAGACATTCTGCTAAGAAAGAGTTAATACTTCAGTTAAAAAATATGTGCCATTTTTTGGTGGGCTGAGGAAATGCTCATACACGCAATCACTTCACAGCCATTCTCTACTATGGTCCAGGAAATACTTTATTCCCAGGTTGTCTTGGGATTCAATCAACGGGTTTTAATAGGTTCTGCATAGTTTCAGTCTGAAGAGGAGTTGACTAAATAATCGCCTTCCTGAATGGAAGCACCAGATTGTTTTTGCATTAGGTTGAATCCAGTTTCTTCAAACTGGGTACCTTTAAATTGATTTGGTAATTCAGTGGACTTCAGTACATGTGCTTACTTTTTATTAAGTAGTTCCGTTTATTGAAAACTTTGAATCAATTGAATGGAATCAACTGTTGAAACTAAGTTGAATCTTTGATTCAGATTGAAGTTACAATTCAGATCAGATCAAATCATATACTCCTAGATCTTAATAATTATGATTTTAGCTATGCAGTAAGTTTTTTTCCAGCCTAGAACCAAATGGTCCTAGAAAATATCTGTTTTTATTCTTTTCCTGGGCAAATGTATAAATATCTGAAATTTGCTGATTTTTCCACTTCTGTTAGTTAAATACACTTACAAGTAATTTAGGAAAAGGACCGATACATGGAATTAAGAACTAAGAATACTTTTCATTCTCTGTTATGTCTATTTGGTTTCAGTTTTCATGAACTTGGACTCTATGACATTTCTGCCATGATAAACTTTATTCTTCAGGAAAGTGGACAGAAGGATCTCTATTTTGTCTGCCATTCACAAAGTTGCAGTGCAGGTATGTTGAGAATGAAATTTGGTGCTATTATCCAAGGCAACATTTTGTGTATTCTTGGTGATGTCTGACATTTCTACTGTTTACAGTCCAGAATTAGAGCAATATCATTGCTGTGGGAAGTTGTACCCTACATATCAAAAACAACTTCACAGAATCACAGAATGGAAAGATTAGAAAATATTTTTGAAATCATCTAGTCCAACCCCTTCCTAGTGCTTGCTGAGGTTGTTCATTGCTGTAATACCACCTACCTGTTTCCAGAATTAAGACATTAATCCACAAATCTCATCAAGTGTTCTACAAGGTAGAACAGCTGACTCATGGAACAGCAGTTCCAACCCACGAATAAAAAAAGGTTGGAGAAATGTTTACCCTTGCATCCCTACACCCCCCACCTCTTTCCTCTTTCCTTTGGTTCTCCTTTCTTCTACATAACTAATGGCATCATCCAAACATCTGAATTCAAGCCCAGTCCTTATAATTGCCTACTTTAGAAGTTACTTGAATACATGGAGAAGGCAAGTGCATATTCGACTTCAGATGTAAGACATAGATAAAGAAGACAAGGGTTTCATAAATGAAACTGAATTGAAGTTACAATCCAGGTCAGATCAAATCATACAATTGATTTGGGAATGCTTTGCAAGCAAACTGGAACCCGTGGAGATCCTTTCAAGACATTAGCTGATCTTGTGGAAGTTGAGCACGATCTCTCTCATCTTCCTCCATATATTGATAGCATATCTGAATTGGACTATATTCGCCAATCATTGCAATGGGTGCTTACCATTGATAAGCCTTTGAATGTTTGTTCAGCACATTCATCTGTAAAGCAAATCGTGGGCATTAAGGCAGAGGCCTTTCCAATTCCCACATCAAAGTATCTTTTGATTTATATGTAACCAATAGTTACCCAGTTGAAAACAAAGTCATTCATATGCAGAGTTGTTGCTCATGAGAACGTCACTCCTCTTACTGATTTTTTTTTAATTTATTACATCCATTCTAATTCTTTATTAACTTGATTTTTTAAACAAATACCTACCTACAAGACCTAGCTAGGTGGCAGCACTTAACTGACCTGGTCTGATTTTGAAAAGTTAAACAGCATGGGAAGACCCAGGAAATGCCAAAGATGTAAGCTTGATCCAGAAGATAAAAAACACTTTCTGGAACAAATCAAAGGCAAACCACTTCTGCACTGTTGCTAAGAAAACAATTCCCAATGAGTCGAGCTTAATTCAAAGTTTAATCTTCAATCTTCCTACAATTATTGGATTAAAAGTCAAATTAAAGGATACTAACTGAAATCTTTAACTTCAGCCTTTGTAGCTTTTTCCATAATACCTCAACTGGCTTGTAAGGTTAAGATGCTCTTTGCCTTGGCCCCTGCATATACATTTAAAAATACCAAAAGTCTCCCACTGTAAATCTTGCGTTGGCCAAAGTCATTGATTAAGGTATGTCTGCAATCCTATTGTTTTCTCACAGTTTCTTTAGCCACTGCTGTGATGTGAATGATGAGTAATGCCCGGGGAAACTAATGTTGGTGGGTTAGAGCAGACAATGGAGGACAGACTCATCAATTTGTCTTTTAGTTTTAAGAGTGGCCATACTTGTCATAGCATTCATTCTGTGAATATCCAGTTTCTCCAGCAACTATTTTCTGTGAGCACCCACAATATGCTCAGTGTGAGAGATAGGGGAAGTAATGGAAAGGAGATTAGAAATAAGCAGTCAAAAGTCTGGTGGTAGCTTATCTTATAAACAGCAGCTTGGGCCCTGGTGGCAAGAAAGCTGGGAAGAAGCATTTAAAGTCCTCTTCCAGCTTCCAAAATTCTGTATTTACTTGAAGACTAGCATTAAAGATACTTCCTGAAGTCTTGTGCTTCTTTCTCCCTTGAACTTGCCCAACTGACACTGTGCACTGTCCAAACATTAAAAAAAAAAAAAAAAATCCCAGAATAGAAAAGCACAAATAACACGCTGGTGGATGGGGTAAATTTGATCCCTTGCTCTTTCTGAAAATAAAGTATATAACCCTAACCCCCCCCCCAAAGACTGCTCATGCTTACTTATATGTTCATTAAACTCTATTGAAATAGAGGCTGTTGCGGGCATGGTGGAGTTCAAACAGTACTGTCAAAATAATGCTGTAGTTTGAAACAATCGGCAGAAGCAAGTCCAGAAAATGAATACTCAGCATTCCTGAATCAGAGCAATAAACTGATCTTAGAAATGCATTTAATTAATACTCAAAATGTGAATCTTCTTTGTGATTTGTGTACAGTTCATATTTGGCACAAAAGAATTCTGCTTGCTGAATCCCAAACTGAGAGCAAAGCTGGCCCAAAAGTGCAGTTACAAACCAGTAAGCATGATCTGCAAGCAAGCTCTTTTTCTTGTTGGTGGTTTTAATAAGAGAAGTTTGAATACGGTAAGTGTAAATGCAATTTAACACTAACATTCAACAATACTTATGTTTCATCTTTCCTACACCTGGGAGCCCCAGATGTGTGAATAGTACAATACCTGGAATTCATCAGCGTTCCCTAACACATCTGGAGGGTATTAGGTTGGGGAAGTCTGGTATCAGTTCATAGAAGCCATGAGTCTTCTCTTGAGATTTGTGGATGTTGTTATTGTACAGGAAAACCCTTTGCATTTGCCTAAATTAGTGAGAAAATTTGACCTTACAACTCCCATAGACATCATGGGATCTGAAACAGATCTGCACTAGCCAACTGATGTGTTGTGGGCAGGAGGCACAAGGGAGGACATGTGACATCATGCATGTCATGAGGTCATTGCTCAAATGATTGCGCAACAGTTGCATCATTTGCATCATTTGTGTGATGATATCATGACACACATGATGCAGTGGTGGCTTTTATTGGATTCCTTGTCATTTATGGTTACTTCTTTGAGAGGTTGTTTAAATTTTCAGATGCAACACAAGCATTTGAGTCACTGTGGAAGGCAGGTAGCTGGATAACCAGGCATTTATGATGTATGCATGTGAGTGTTTGCTGCATTGGTGCTTTTGGCCTGTCCAGTGGGACACCCTCACTGACTTCTCATGAGGCCATGCTGCCAAGAGCAACACTTAAGAGGCGGTCAATCAGTGTCCCAGTACAAGATCTTTCTATGGAGTGAAACTACTTCTCAATAATACACCATTCCCTTACAGAGTCGGATTGATGTGTACCTATCACGATTCCCAGATTATACCTCGGTGAAAAATATAGTCCATTGGAGTCAGGTATAGTAACTGCAAGTGAAAAAAAAATGTTTTAACGTGTCTGCCTTTGTTAATAGTATGGTGGAACTTTGCTTGATTGGAAGAACACCAGCTTGATCCACGACTGGGGTATGGTGTGCCAGGAGGTCCAACCAACTAGAGTATTAGGACTAGTCTAATGTTGGGTCAGGAGTAGATGTTCTGTTTTTGTAGGGTCCCAGAACCCCCAGGATCACTGTTTGCAGTTTGGTGTAGTGGGTAAGGTGCTGGCCTAGAAACCAGGAGACTGTGAGTTCTAGTCCTCTCTTAGGCATGAAAGTTGGCTGGGTGACTTTGGGCCAGTCACTTCTTCTCAGCCCAGTCTACTTCACAGGGTTGTTATTGTGGGGGGAAATAGAAGGCAAGAGTATTAGATATCTTCACCACCTTAAATTGACCTCTCTCTCTCCCTCTCTCTCTCTGTATGTATATACACACACACACGTATTAAATATATGGGGGGGAGAGGGAGGCAGGATAAAAATATAATAATTATAATTATAATTACAATAATTTGAATTTTATTAAGCCTCTGCCAGGTATTAATTCATCTATTCTATTTTAACCACTTCCTGAACCCCAAAATACAATAAACTTCCAAAATGATCAATCCCAGTGATATCATTACCATACCTGCTACAGTCCTTGGTGACCAAAAACTCTCCTTAAAAAAAGCCCCCGCATATGAAAAGATTATACATTTTGGATAAGGGGAGAAAGCAGTTATCCAGGGAGGGGTTAAAAAAGAATTTAAGTGCAGTTGCCCAGTTGATGGTTGGCAGCATCTTGGTGATGGCATTTCTTGGTTTTGGCTGTTCTTGACTGGCTTAGTTGCTTTCTTCCAATATGTCATAAGACCCCCAAAGCCATGGACAATTATGTCGTCTATCCTAGAACATGCCATCCAGTATGTTTTACAGTTATGGAGGAAAAGGAGGAAAGGCAATGTATTATTTAGGTGACTCAAGGCAGGGGCAGAGGAAAATGCAGATTTAAGGGCTTTGAAAACTGGTTTATCTGCTGCTACCCAATGCCCTTAGAAGTAGTTGGAATAATTGAGCATAGGAAATACAGTCCACAATCCATGGCCTACAAAAGCCAACCATCCCTAGGAATGATCTTAGTTCTTTCTTCTTGGTGGGAAAGGGGAATTGCAGAATAGCTCATACACTCTCTGGAGATAGGTTGTGCTCACCCTGTGAAATGAAATTACCTAGAAACAAAACCTAAAATTTGCAGAACTGTAGATTCTTCTGGTTTTGTGTCTATGATTTGCTAGATGGAATAGCAGTACAGCTAAATTGCCATTAGCTGCAACCAGCAGTAGGTCATCAAGGTACCACAGTTGTAAAATCACAGAGCAGTTAAAGACCTGAAGAGTGACTAAATTGGCCTGAAGAGTTGTTGCATACCAGTCAGAACTTTCCATGTATCCTTTCATTGTTCTGGTCCAAGTTACCTGTTCTCCTTCAAAAGTAAAGGCAAATAGATATTGAGTTTTGGGGTGCAAGTGCACAGAGAAAAAGGCAGAGCACAAGACAATATATGTAAAGATAGTACTGTAAACTTGCCACTTAGAATATTGCAGGATTAGGCACCATAGGAAAACAGGAAGTACAATTGCATTGCACTTCCTTGTACCAAGTGATACCGAAGTAGAATGTTTGGTTCTTGGAAAGGTTTCTTTATTATCATAATTGGAATGGAGATTGGAATCAAGAAGAATTGCTCTTGAGCTTGGTGATGGGAGGAGTTCTTTGATTACAGTTTTATTCAAAGCAGTTTAAGAGGAAGAAGTTCCTGGTTTCAGAGTTATTGAGACTGAAGCTGCAGATTTAACAAACCCACACTTATTTTTGAGGTTGTCCATAGTTTCCATGGTACACAAGCTACAGTAGAATGGGGAAGATCCAGTGAGGAGGAGGAGGAGGAGGAGGAGGATGGGGAGGAAGAGGACAGGACAGGACAGGACATGGGGTGAAGGAGTCAGTGAAGTAGACAAAACTGCATATACAAGATTGTGATTCTTGTCATGGACCTGCAAGTACTTCTCTTCTTTGTTGCAAAAGATAGCACAACTGATTTTAGGGAGCAAATCCCTCTCCAGAAGATTGACTGGGAAATCTAAGACAATGTGAAAGCATATTCTTCAGAGAGAGAGGTCTAATTTCCACAGATAAAGGTGATATTACCTCATGAGTGATGAATGTGTTTCTAATAAATATCCCTGATAAGGGAAGTTAAGGAAAGGAAGCTGAAGTCAAAGCAGAACACAACATTCCAATATCCGCCAGAAAGAAAGCCAAAACACTATTAACTGTCAGAGGAATGGAGTTGACAGTATCATGTTGTAAAAAAGGAAAGGAAAAAGAGGTTCTCCTAAAGCAGCCCTATTGATTTTGTTGGCTAGACATTTTGAATTGAGTAGCCTATGTTCTACATTGAGTAGTTTGTGAGCTACCTTGAGTTGGTGGTATTCCAAACTTAGCTGCCAGCATTCCAGATTGAGCCTTTCATGTTCCAAAATGAGTTGGTGACATACCAAGTTGAATTGCTCTCCTTGTGCCACCAGATCACTTGGAGATGGTCTGAAACCCCCTTTTAGTGGGCATTTGGAATGCCAATGACCTAGCTAACTATGTTGAAAACATGCTTGAGGGTTTTGCATCATAGGGAAGAGGTTTGTCAATTATCTGCTTTGCCCTGTGGCCCATGCCCATGTCATCTCCCACATCCTGTAGGAGGAAAACCAACGTGGACAGACAAGGGAGCAAAGCTTTCGCTTCTCTGTACAGAAGTAGCTTGCAGTGCCATGAGGAAGCGTTTATTGATTGTGCATTTGGATTTGTATCACTGAGCACAAAGAACAGCTTCATCCAGCATGTATGTCCTTTGGTTTTCCCAATTTATCTGGATTGTTTTAGTTTGTCTTGAGGTTTGGGGCAACAGTCCATTTACAAGGGCTGCAGTTACCATCTGTGGGACTGTTTCCAGCAGATCATTAATACCTGCAATTTGATCAAAAGCCTTTAGGAAGCATACATGATAATCCTGGGCAGTTTCTGAGGCACCCTGCTTACTGGAATTAATTCCAACCCTGTTGGACCTGACTGAAAACAGTTCATCAATAACTTATAACAATAATTATAACAATAACAGTAAATTAATATGCAACCAAGGATTACTGCAAGAGACCTTTGGGGATACTACTGAGCTACCTGTTTAAGGTGAGAGCATTGGTCTGCAATTTAAAAAGCTGCAAGTAATTGATTTATATCAGCCCCCTGCAACTCTCCATGGAAACTTTGTGAATCCTGATCGAGTTTTGGAAACTAGTAAATCACAGTTCTTAAATAATAGGGGTCCATGGGCATGAACCTGATGGACATTGCCACCCAGACCTATTGTCTATCATATTGGATATTCATTCCCCTTGATTAGTTGGATACCTTTGAGGACTGTGAGGATTACATCTTGGTTTCTGGTGTCATTTCCTCTGTGGGAGCTGTTGCTGGAGTGGTTGGCAGGGTATCTATAGTGATAGCCAGATAGGAGGGTTGGGGTGCATATCACCTCTTACATGTGTCCAAAATGCCTTCAGAATGGGTATACTCACATAAAACATGCTTCACATGTGCTGCAGTCAGCAATGCTAATACTAGCTGGGATGGCGCAATGGAAGGAGGTGGTTTAATTACCAATGCCGGTTTCTGTTTCGTTTCAATGAACCCTAACTCTAACCCTCCCATATACAAAAACATTCCCGTAGTTCCCTTTTTATCTCCTTACTCACCAAAATGTTTCTCAAGTAAAGAGGCTGAGCTAAATCAAAGATTTCCAAGTCTGGGAACTACCTCAACTGGTCCTCCTTTGTCCACCCATTCCATTTGTGACCATAATTTATATTCCTGATTCTATAATTATCACACATGTTCATAAATTGAACTCAAGTCCCCCTCAGGAACTTTGTGTTTGTTGACCCCATTTTCATGAGTTTCTCAGGAAGTTTGCCCTTGCATTCAAAACTGGCCTGTGTGGGAGAGTCTTGGTACAACTAAATCATCCACTTCTCTCTCTCTCCCTCTCTCTAATCCAAGAAAGGCACAAAAAACAGGGAACCGGCTGTCTGTCAGTTATGAACATCCAGTTACTCACTTCCTTACCTCTTTGATGGCTTTTCCTCAGAGCTTCCATTTTGTTCTCTGTATTAGGCTTAGATTGGTAAGTGGGTTTGTGAGAACCAGGGATCCAGGGTACAGGATGAAATTGTCCATGGGCCTACCCTGTAATTCCCAAATGTTTACAAACCAGCCATTCCAAGGCACCACTGACACCAAATTGTTGTGGAAAATATTCCTTGAGCCAATAATGATCTATGCCAACAAATGAAGAGAAGAAATTTATTTTAAAAAGATTAGAATAGACAACAATTGTGGGATATTGGAATGGGCCTTCAGGAAGTTCCAGGAGCAACAAGGAAGGGATGGGTGAGGTGTTGGAGGAAAGGCATCTCTGGATAAAATCCATCATGACTGTGGGGTTACTGGTAGTTTTGGCAAGGAGAGCTCTTCCTGGCAGCTGGAAGATATTTTCTGTCTTTTCCCAGAATTTAAGATGTAATATGATAGCATAGTGTTATGGTCAGTGGTTGTAACTGGAAGGGAGGAGGAGGGAATGTCAGCTGCTACTGGCTATTCTTTTTCTTGTGCTTTTCCCTAACTATCCTGGAAAAATGTTGTCAGCTGAGAACTTTGGGCTCAGCTCTAAACTTAGCTAATACTGAACTATAGAATCATAGACTTGGAAAGGGCTGTTTAGACCAACATATCCAACCCTCTGCTCCAAACATTAGCATCCTAACAGATGACTATCTAATCTTCATGTGAGGGCCTCCAATGATGGTGAGCCCCCCTTCTGTCTGGGTAATTGATTCCACTATTAATGTAAAATGGTAATGATGATATAGTGAGACTTTGTAATACCATTTATCTATTACACATAAATTGTTTCATCCCAAAATATTTCGATACTCACACTCCTCAATTCCATTTTTAAAACCCATAATCTCTGTCTCTAAATGTAAACAGGTAGAACACCACAGAATGGTGTTTAGCACACATTTCATTATTAATCCTGCAGTTATAAATAAATCTTTCATTCAGATTAAATCCTTTTAACAGCACACATAATCAAAGAGGATACAACACCAAATCCGTGTAAGAAGGCAGAAATATTCCTCATGTAGGAATGCTGCAGGTTTTACTCATTCTCACTTAAAAATGTATAAGATTTCATGCAAGAACATTGAAATCTAATGTATATTTAATTTTTCATTCCATAAATAATATTACACTGCGTTGCTAGCTGATGATCCAGATTGTCATGCAGTAGAATAGATTTCTGAATTCTTCACTAGGATCACAAATGAAATGTAGACAGTATCACTTTCATTCACTGTATATGCTCTTCACCTCCTGGAAATCCACACTTTCCTTGGAGACATTCCAGAAGACATCTGATTTGGACTAATTGTTCTGATCTTTGATACACATAAGCACTTCTTCACAAATTGTGCTATCAAAGATATAAATAACATGATAAAGTTTAAATCAAGAGCTTTCTGAGATCTGCCTTTCTGGCAACCTTTCACTAATTGCAGTTCTAAATCTAACAAAACATTCTGCCATATAAAAAGGCTTGTGACCTAATCTTAATTCTGAACCCTAAAAACTCGTGTTTTTATTATAGTATAAGGAACAGTTCTGATGTAAGGCTGGGAGGCAATGAAAATTCAATACATCTTTGTCTTGAGGGCCTGTGTGTGTATGGTGAGATAGGTCAAGGATGTATTGCTACTGTAGTTAATATACAACAAATACTGAATATTGTTGAAGAAATTGAATCCAGCATGTAAGCATCTCTGTATCTCTCATCCATTGTCCTTGGTGTGAAAGTTATGGATGTATTATTCTTTTGGTTTTGGAGGTGCAGGTTTGTGTTTTGTTAAAGGGTCTATATACATATCCAAACATTGTTTTCTTTTAGTTTCTAGACATCTAAATCAGGTCAGTTTGCATATTATGATTATGGCTCAAAGAACAAAGTTATATACAACCAGGTAAGAATGCAAGGGATTGTGGGTTTAATTTTGGAATGGAATGAACAATGAATGTTCTACTTTCAACTCTACCTTCTCCAAATGCTTTTATTGTGCTGGGGAGTCATTAATATTTGGGTTTAGAAATATCTGAAGTGCAGGATCTAAAGTTTGGAAGGCTCTTTCAACATATAGATACTGGTCCATTTAAAGGTTTATAGTTCTGTCATGTTCTCTGATGGCATGTAAAACAAACTGGGAAATGTACAACTGAAAAAAAAGGAAGAAAAAGTCACCCCATAAAGAAGTTTCTGTCCCAACACCAAGCTCGAGCCTATTAAAATAGGTCTCAATCATGAATAGGCAATGCTTTTAACTCTAAAAAACCACTGGCATTGGTTACTGACCAGTGAGATGAGGATCTCACATACATAGAATCCCACATGAACAAGGGTTTTCCTACACTTTGTTCCCAGGAATTGACCAGGAAGTATAAGGACATCAGATAGTTATTGAGAACCAGCTATATTTTCCCATCTATGATGTACATGTTCAGCTTCATTCAATAATGACTAGAGGCAGCTGTCCATCACCCTATCAATCATCTTGCTCAGGGAGATTAACCTTCTTCAAGAAGTTTCCATTGAAGGATTTGTAGTATAACCTGTCCACATGCCCTTATTGAGAATGATGTTTCTAGAAATTGATGTTATTTTAAAATTCTAAGACATACATCATGATAGGTGTTTTTCATTCAGCCCAGCCAACATAGATAATGATAAGGGAACCTTATATTTTCCAAACTAACATGAAAATTCCATTGACTGCTATCAGTGATATATGTGAAAATCTCTCTGTGATCATCTGGAACTTTGTAAAAACCTACGTTTTTCTCCTGCTGAGAAATAGCTGACCATGACGTCAAGCTATTTGAGGTGCACTCCTGAGGCCATATTCGATCCGAGATCCTTGAGTGTGACCCCTTATGCCCCCTCCATAAGTTGCCACACTGGAATCTATTAATGTATTGGAAGGAAATATTATTAAATATATAAGGATTAATCATATTAACTGCATTTAATTAATGTAAAGGTCATTTTAATTTCAATTACATCTGATCAATTTTAGCTTTCGTTTTGGCTTTACTCCTTTTTGGACTGATCAAAAGAAAATAAAAATAAAGTGAAGTGAAACAAAACAAAACAAAACAAAAAACAAAACAAAACAAAAATTGTGCTCAATTTCCTTTCATGGACAAAGGACCAGGGCTGAGAAGTGTGTGTCAATATACCATAGCAGTCCATTGCTATAAAAGTTCATTGTATCATATTTCTCATCAGACCAAATGCATGTAAATCATTAGAAAGTTATGCAAATCAATGTTTGCATGGAACTGATTAAAACATCATATAATTTGCATTGCTAATAAAGAAAACCAACCAAACTATGTTCCTTGTTTACAGCTTCCCTGATCTGGTAAAATGGAAATAGAGCCATGTATTGATCAGCCAAAGAAAGAGTACCTAACCAAACTTTGCTGATCTTAAATTGGTAACCAGGATTGATGTGGTTTGTACTTGGATGGTAAACCACAAGGAAACCCCCAAGCTATAGGCTGAACCAGAAAGTGAAATAACCAAATAAATAAAAACATACTTACACACTGTGTCCATGAAGCCACTAGAAGTCGAGGTTGACTTAAGGGAGTAGGTAAATAATAAATAGGTAGACAGACAGTTATATCATGGACTGAATTTCTAATTAATTCATTTTTCCCCCCTGTTTTCTTTTAAATCGAGTCCCCTAAATTAATTTACTGTATTAATTGCCATGAATTAAAATGTATGGTCTTGTTGATTACTACGTTATTTATTTTTTCCCAGACAACTCCTCCTCTATATGACATAGAAGCAATCACCACCCCAATAGCAATGTGGAGTGGAGGACAGGACTGGGTTTCTGAACCCACAGAAATTGCACGGTTGCAACCTCGAATTACTTATCTCGTTCACGAGAAGCAGTTTCCCACGTGGAACCACTGGGATTTCATTTGGGGTCTTGATGCTGCTCCCTGCCTGTACACAGAAATACTTGCTTTAATGGAGACATTGTAAGGGAACAGTCATGGTAGGCTATGGTAGCCAAAAACCAGGAGCCTGTAGTATCTTTTCTGAGTAGAAATTTTATTAAAAGGCATAAGCTTTGGTGAGCTATAGCTCACTTCATCAGGTGCATGGAGTGGCTAAACTGTGTAGGATTTAAACTGGGATAGGGGACAGGCTATGGTGGGGAAGACAGTGGTGGGTTATGCAGATATAGGTTCCATGTGAGACAGAGTACATGTATTTTATCAGTTAACAAGTGCAATGTGTTTAAATCCCATTGTGTTTGTTGAGATCTTCAGAGATAGCTTGAAACTATTCCGTTGTAGTATAAGATTTCTTAGCGTGAATTATATTTTAAACAGAGATATTGGGCTAAGAATTATGCATCCTTACTGTTAATAAAAAATGCTTAATGCAGCATGAGATCAAAGTTAAGTTCAATTTTATACATGCCAAAACACTTATGGTACTTTCCATGGGGATTTGGGGACATATATGTCACTACAGGGGAACTTCTGTGCACCACCAAAACAGCCCTTTCACTTTCTCTTTATCCCCTTCAACTGGTGATTGGAATAGCATTGTTATTGTTGGTTGCACAGTCAACCAGAGATTTAGACTGGATTTGGCATTTTTATCCACCTATCAAGTTCTTCCCAAAGACCTGGGATAGGCAGATGTTGTTGTTTCTTCTTCTTCTTCTTCTTCTTCTTCTTCTTCTTCTTCTTCTTCTTCTTCTTCTTCTTCTTCTTCTTCTTCATCATCATCATCATCATCATCATCATCATCATCATCATCTGGAATACATGTGAAAGAGGAAGAGAAAGGCAATGCAGATGGGATCCTCAAACTGATTACTATAGATCTGTGATGGAATGGAATTATGAAGGCCAAGCTCAGGGAGATAAACATTTTCTTAGCTCACCAGAACCGCGTGGGAGGAACAAGAGGATGAGACTGGCACCTCCCTGAGGAATTCACACTATTGTGGCTGGAGGACTTTGGGAACTAGAGTTTTAGAGTCTGGGAAGATTCTTGTCAGACCTAGCCCAAGGAACTCCAAGAGACAATGCCAATTCAGTCCAGCTATGTTTATTAGCTACAACCTCTAGCAAGAATCTTCCCAGACTAAAACCCTAGTTCCCAAAGTCCTCCAGCCACAACAGTGTGAATTCCTCAGGGAGGTGCCAGTCTCATCCTCTTGTTCCCCCCACGCGGTTCTGGTGAGCTAAGAAAATGTTTATCTCCCTGAGCTTGGCCTTCATAATTCTATTCCATCACAAGATCAGTTTGTAGACTTGCTGAGATTTTCTTTCATTGCTTAAAACTACATATATTATTATGAATTCATATGACAAAATATTAAATATGACCAAAGGATATGCAACTGGCTCTTAGATTCAGAATTGCACAAGGTATTAGGGCTGTGAAGACTCTGAAAATGATTTGGAAGATGTGCTTCAGAATTTGCATGTGAGAATCAGGCCAACAGCCAGCCTTTCCTAGGGCAGAGAGGTTGATTATATGAACAAGCAACCACCACTCAGCTTCAAGGCTGTAAAAGCACAATGGAGTCTGATGAAGTGTGGCAGGAAGAACTGCCAGGGGTACCAGATAGGATTTGCACTTTACTTTGACAAAGGGGAATGTGGCTTCATTCTAATATGAAATAAACATTCTTATTCAGCCATGCTATGTCATGCATCTGAGGCCTCACAAACCTAGAGGCCAAGCTGAGCCATGCCAAGTCAAGTGTCCTTAAAGGTCTACTGAGGCTTGCTGGGAAACTGACCACTTGATTTCCCTCTCTTACTCCTTCCACCCACCACTGTGGAAATTCTACTGACTATTAGTGCAGTGTGTTAATGCCTTGCACCACTCTCAGAACCAAGCAGTTATCAGATTAATTGGCTAGCCTGGGCTATGAATCCACTAGCCCAACAGGTGGGACAGAATCAACCACCATAAATGGCAACTGTTACAGCAGGGAACCAAGTAGACCCAGGAGTTCTTGCCAGGCAAATATGATAAGGAATCCATCAAATTTACTGTCTTCCTTTCTCAGTGCAAACTGCACATTTCTGTGAAACGTCATGGCTTCCCCCACTTTCTGTGTTTGTGTGATCAGAATGATCACAGATCCAGAAACCTGCTTTTGTGTAGAAGTTATCATTAGCCTTGTAATGAAGGAGCAGCAAAGTGGGCAACCTCCTTTCAGATTTAAGCCAACCCAGATTTTGGACAAGTAAGTGAACACTGTGGCATGCCTGAGCACTAATTTTGAAAGTTCTATCAAGGCAAGTTTGCTGCCTCCAGTAAGACTTTCAGCTAGTAGCTCAGGAAGTGGGCTGGAATGAGAGACATTTCACTGGCCAGTTCAAGAGGGACAGTCAGATGAAACAGAAGATGAGAAATTCATCAAGGCACCTCATTAAACCACTCTTGCTTGAACATTGATGGAAGACTCAAAGAATTGAGAGTCAGGGCAGGAAAGAAATACATCACTAGTGACATTGACACGCTCATCTCTTTCCTTCAGCTGCACATCAAAACTTAAGGCATGAAGTTTGAAACAAGCAGTAGTCCACTGATTACTTAAGACAAGCCAGTTTTGTCTTACCAAGAAGAGGGCTTCTGTTAAGTGGGATTCTGAAATCCAAAAACTTTTCTTCTACTCAGAGAACTGCTCACCTCTCAATCCATCCTTTCTCCTCCAGATCCTATCTGCATTTTTGTTGTTATGGCTGATACCTCTAATGTCATAATAAAGTTTCCTCTGTACAGGGAGTGTTTTCTTCCCTATGTTAGAATGGGAAATATTTTCATATGTATGTATATAATAGTTCGGGTTTTGCAACCACTGTAAGATGTAATTGTTTTCGCAGAAGAAATTAATCTCTGCACAGATTGATCACGTGCACGCAGTGAATCTCAGCTTTTAGATTTTAGAGTCTAGTGAGTAGGCACCATACAGATTATTGTAATAAACAAATAAATACAGGAAACTTTTGGGGCATGCTAGTAAATCAAATTATGGCTTTCACAGAGACATACTGCTGTGAAAAAAGGATAAACTCGTCATCCCAGCGGCTTAGGTGACAAACAAGTATGATTATATAGGCTGTAAATAAAATAGGCTATTTTATTTTATAAGCCTCAGTGTCATCACAAAAATTACATATTTAGAAATGGAGCCAATGACAGCATAGGACATATGAGCTGGAACAGAGCTCATTGGTTCCAACTCCCTGCTCAGTGCAGGAAGCCACTAAAATATGCCTGAAATAGAGCCATCCAGCCCTGATTTGAAAATTTCCACAGAGGAAGGATCTATTATTCTTCTAGGAAGACTATCTCACTGCTTTTACCATCAGATGTTGCTACTGCTGTTCCTACTGTTATTCCACTTGGTTACACAGTCTGCTTGTTTTTACAGCAAAGCTTATTAATGCATGATACAACATGATTTTTTTTTTTTAATTCAGCCAGCTTGTTGGAGTGCTCAGAGAGAATGACTGGCCCAAGGTCACCCAACTGGCTCTCATGCGTAAGTGAGGACTAGAACCTGGCTTTCTCTGCTCCTAGTTCAGCATCTCACCACTACACCATACTGGCTTTCAGCTCTTATCATCAGGATATTTCTTCTAATATTTCTTTTACTTTCAGCCCATTGGTTCTTGTTCTGTCCTTGGTTTCATTACAGAACAGGGCTATCCCCTCCAACACACAAAGCCTTTAGATGGTGTAGACCTCTATCCTATCTTCCCTTAATCTTATTTTTTTACAAGCTAAATGTGCCCAGATCCTTTTCATAGATTTTCATAGATTTCTAGACCTGTAGTCAGTCTGGAGGCTTTTTGAACTTACTCCATTTTCTCCATATCCCCTTTAAAGTGTGGTGCCAAGAACTTAATATCATATTTGAAATGTGGTTGAACCAGTATAGATGTCAGTTGCATTACTATCTCCTTTGATCTGGATGCAATGTTTTTATAAATACAGTTCAAGATTGCATCAGTATCACATTTACCTATTACCAACCTAAAATAGGTTAGTCATCTGAATTTGAATCTGTACAAAAACTTCAGACATGATTGATTCATTAAAGTCAAATTAGATGTATAATTTGCTAAGAGAAGTTGCCATGAACTAGATTGTTAACATTTATTTTTAGTTACGTTTTGTTCTTTATCTCTGAATTCAAATAATTATGGAGCTATTAAGGAGGAGAGAAGACCACACAATAACCTTATTGCATCATGTTGCATCATGCTTCCTTAATTCAAACACTCCCAATTCCTGGAGTCATGCAGTTGCCAACTGAAACTGGAAAGAGTGCAACATTTTTAAAGAGGCTCCGACAGGAATGGCAAGCATGTCTATGTCCCTTCTGAAGCACCTTTTCTAGTTCAGATATGAATAGCTGCATATCGCTATAACATTGCTATTCATTTTTCCACCAATACATAGGGATGAAAATTGGTGTCATCAAAACATTTCACTTAAGAGTTTTTGATTGATTGTTTATGTGTCATCAAATCTGTGTCAACTCTTAGTGACCACACAGATAGATTTTCTCCATGTTGTTCTGCCCCTAACCTGGTCTTTCAGGTCTTTCAATGGTGCACTCATCACCTCTGTAACTGAGTCCATCCACCTTGCTGCTGGTCATCCTCTTCTCCTTCCTTCCACCTTTCCCAGCATTAGAACCTTCTCCAGAGAGCTAGGTCTTTGTATAATGAGAACTCAATAATCAATTTGTTTGTTTTCTTGACTCTCCATGGCATTCTCAGGAGTCTTCTTCAATATCACCATTCCATAGTGTCAATACTCATTTTATCCTGCTTCTGACCAACTTTCACTTCCATAGAGTGTCACAGGGAATAGCACTACTTGCATGATTCTGATCTTTGCAAGTACAGACAGATCATGGCATCTGAATATCTTTTCCAAGGTGCTCTACCGAGTGCCAGTCTGTGGCATGTTTCTTGACTCCTTGTTCCTTTACCATTGATGGTTGATTCTTAAAGGCAGAAGCTATCCACCACTTCAATAATTTCATTGTCAGTTCTAAGTTTGGTTGTTTTACCTGTTGTCATTAGTCTGGTCTTCTTTATATTTAATCTTAGTCCCATTTTTTCATTGTTTTTATTGACTAAGAGCCTGCAGATCTTTTACATTTTCAGCTATCAGAGCAGCGTCATCAGCACAGCGCAGATTATTGATGTTTCTTCCACTAATTTAAAAACCACACAAATGCTCTTCCAATCCAGCTTCCCTTAAAATATATTCAGCCTATAGATTGAATAAATAAAGGAGAGTATACTGCCGTGTCTTACTCCTTTGCTAACCTGAATCCAGTGTGTTTGCCTAGTTTTGTCTGGATTGCGGTTTCCTGACCTGTATATGGGTTTTCCATGAGGACAATGAGATGTTCTGGGATTCCCATTTTTCTAAGCATATTCCAGTCAAACCTAAGAGTTTACCTAGCATTAAGTAAAGTTGGTGGTGGTGGGGAAGAATGTACTCTTGTTTCACATCTCCTAAGGAAGGCAATATTATGGAGCTAAGGATGTGCAAGAGCGGATGGTGATCAATAAAGTTGATCCCTAGACATTGCATCAAAAGGTGTTTGAAATAGACAAAAAAGGTACAAAGACTCACCTTGGCATACTCATATACTTCTCAACCAGATGTTGGAAGTCTAATCCCTGAGCTAATGAGAACTTCCCACCTTACAAACAGCTTCTCTCAGTATATTGTCCTGTTCCATCCAGTCTAATATCTCTCGTAGAGCTACTTTCTATATGGTTTGCTAATAATTCTAAGTAGAGTGATTATCCTGCAGTGAGCAGAATCAGAGAGCTTGTCCTTTTTTCCAAACTAAATCAGAAGTATTCTGTTCCTTCACAATGGCTTTGCCCTAACAGCATTCTAGAATATTGTATGAGAAAAAATTGTTACCACCACAAAAATGGTAGAGATTACATGTAGAATATTCAGCAAAGGGCTCTTTCTCTGGGACACCTGAGAAAAGAAAATCTCAGAAATGTTCTCAATCAGGCATCATCTGAGATCATTTAGTTCAACCCTATTGTCAAGTAAATAATATATTAATAATTTTTAAAAATTTATATTTCAAATTTAGTCACCACCCATCTCACTCAAGAGTGACTCTGGGTGGTTTATAGTAAAGCAAGAATAAATATTAATTAAAATACAATAAAAAACCATGTTCATACATAAATAATGGCTTCTAAGATACTGATAGCAAATAAAAGTTATGGGAGCATCTTCAAGGTGCCAGCCATCCCCAGGGTTGGTAGCCTCTCTTCTCACCCAACACGAGTTGGCAGAGCCAGGCCTTCACCCCTTTCTGGAACGTTGGGAGAGTAGGGGCCAACCTCCCCTCTCTCTGGGGGTAGAGTATTCCATAGGGTGGGGGCAATGGCAGAGAAGGGTCTCCTTCTGGGCCCTGCCAGTCGACATTCTTTCATCAATGGGGTCCGTAACATACCTTCTCTGCCTGACCGGGTGGGACGGGTTGATATAATGGAGATAAGATTGTCTCTCAGGTTACCCGGTCCCATGCCATGTAGGGCTTTAAAGATGATAACCAACACCTTGAATTGGACCCAGAAGCAAACTGGCCCCCAGTGCAGTTCCCATGGCAAAGGTGTAACATGTGCCATCCTTGGGGCACCCAATATTGCCCATGCAGCCGCATTTTGAACCAGCTGTAGTTTCTGGATACTCTTCAAGAGTAGCCCCATGTACAGCATATTGCAATAGTCTATACGGGAGATGACTAGGGCATGAGTGACCAGAGGGCCTCCTGATCCAGGAAAGGGTATAACTGACGCACGACATGTAGTTGAGCAAAGGCCCTCCTGGCCATGAATGCCATCTGCTCCTCGAGCAGGAGTTGTGAATCCAGGAGGACCCCAGATCATGCACTAGGTCTGTCTGGGACAGTGCCACCCCTCCAGAACCAAAGATGGTAAACTCCAAGGTACAGAGGAGCCCCCAACCCACAGCCACTCTTTCTTACCAGAAGCCTGTTGCACCCGATCCAGATCCCCACAGCCTCCAGGCACCGCTAAAGGGTGGTCACAGCACCACTCAAATCACCCAGGATGGAGATCTATAACTGGGTATCATCTGCATATTGATGATACCACATCCCATGGTTTGGATGATCTCACCCAATAGTTTCATATAGATGTTAAAAAGGAGAGGGAGAGTACGAAACTCTGCAGCTCACCACAAAGGAGGGGCCATGGGCCCGGCATCACGAATTTTCCTCCCAGGGAGCCAAAATCGGACATTCCGCAAAAGTCTCTGCAAAACCGTTTCTTAGCATAAAATTCCACCCCGAATCTTGTCCTGCCCTCTGTTTTTGAATTTGGGTGCAACTTTTTCAGCCCTCCTGCCTGCGTTCCTACTGCCAGCATTCCGAATTATCCTCCCCAGGGGCCAAAATCGGCCACTCCGCAAAAATCTCTGCAAAACAGTTTCTAAGCATAAAATTCCACCCCGAATCTTGTCCTACCCTCCATTTTTGAATTCAGGTGCAATTTCTTTTCAGTTCCCTGGCCTGCGCGCCTACTGCTGGCATCCCAAATGATACTCCCGGGGAGCCAAAATCAACCCTTCCGCAAAACTCTCTGCAAAACCGTTTCTAAGCAGGAAATTCCACCCCGAATGTCGTCCCGCCTGCCGTTTTGGAATTCAGGTGCAACTTTTTTTCAGCCCTCTGGCCCGCATGCCTACTGCCCTGGGGGAACGAAAATTGGCCGTTCCACAAAACTCTCTGCAAAACTGTTTCTAAGGATAAAATTCCACCCCGAATCTCATCCAGTCCTCCGTTTTTGAATGCCTCCCAGGGAGCCAAAATCAGCCATTTCTCTACGGAGGAAATTACACCCCGTATCTCATCCCGTCCTCAGTTTTTCAATTCGGGAGCAACTTTTTTTTGCCCCCTGGCCTACTGCCAGCATCACAAATTTTCCACCCGGTGTCAGGTTCAGCCCAAAGAACTCCCTGAGACAGCGCAGATACAGTTCTGTTGTGTTTATTAGCTTCCACCTCAAGACAGAATCTCTCGAGACTGAATCTAACTTCCAAAGGCAGCAAGGCACAACACCATGAATTCCTTAGGGTGGTGCCAGTCTCATCTTTTTATACTTCCCACACTCCTGTTGAGTGCTAAGGGAATGCTTATCTCCTCAAGCGCGGCCTTCATCCAACCATTCCTTCACACCTGGGAGCCAAAATCGGCCATTCCGGAATGCTCTCTGCAAAAGAGTTTCTAAGCATAAAATTCCACCCTAATCTCATCCTGCCCACCGTTTTTTTTAATAGTATTTTATTGAAATTTTTAAGATTACAAAGTTAATAGTTTGAAGTGAAAAAGAAATTTGAAAATACAAATTATAAAGAAAAGGGAAAAGGTGAGATAAAGTAAAGAAAAAGAAAAAAGACATGAAAAATAGATAGCTTCCAATCTATCTCTGGTTTTAAGAATAATATAAGTGTCATAAGTGCTAGTTTTTAATGCATTAAGTAGGAATAATTCTTTGTCAAAGAATATCCCATTACATTTATAATCTAATCTTCAAATCCCCATGTAAGCTTCACCCACCTGCATTTTGCAAATAGTCCATCAATGGTTTCCATTCTTTAAGGTAATAATTATTTGAATTTTCTTTTAATGAACAAGTCAGTTTATCATTTTCTGCCATTTCCATCAGTTTTAACAACCATTCTTGTATTGTTGGTAGTGTCTGGGTTTCCCAAAATTGTGCATAAAGAAGTCTTGCTGCGATAATCATGTATTGAATAATTCTAATAAGATGTTTTCCTATTTGGAAATCCATTATCCCCAACAGGAATAATTCTGGTTTAAATGGAATCTGTATTTGTAGTATGCTCTGCATCAAGGTTTGTATTTAAGTCCAGAATTTCTTTGCATTTTTACATGTCCACCACATGTGATAAAACAACTCTTCTTGTTGGTTACATTTCCAACAAACGTTGGAAATTGTCCCATACATCTTTGATAGTCTTTGGGGTGTCATATACCATCGATACATCATTTTATAAAAAATTCTTTTAAATTATAACATAAACTAAATTTTAATCCTTTAGACCACATATTTTCCCATTTGTGCATATGTATATTATGTCCAATTTTTTTTGCCCATTTAATCATGCTTTCTTTAACTTGTTCTTCAACCTTTTCTTCTCTCAACAATAATTTATACATTTTTGCTATTAAGTGTTCATCTGTTTCACAAAATTGAATTTCAAATTCTGATTTATTCTGTTCAAATCCAAATTCTTTTTATCGATTTTAAATTTTTCTTTATATTGCATATAAGAAGGCCATTGAAAAGTATGTCCTTCTAAAACCAATTGCTCTTTTGATTTAATTTTATATTCTCCTTGTTCTTTTTCTAATAAGTCTTTGTATCTCATCCATTTGTTTTTATCTATTGATTCAGTTCTATAGAAAGATTCTTGTATAGAGGTCCACATCAGCATCTTAGGGCATAAAAGTGGTCTACATTTAGTCCAAACTTTTTAATAAAGATCTTCTGATATAGTGGTTTTTAAAGTCCACATTAACTTTAACTTTATCATACCACAAATATCCGTGCCATCAAATCTCAAATTGTGACCTTCCAAATTTAATAATTTTATCATTTCTCAAGGTAATCCATTCTTTAAGCCATACTAAACAGCAAGCTACATAGTACAATTTCAAATCAGGAAGACCCAAACCGCCTCTTTCTTTCACATCTTGCAAAACTTTATATTTTATTCTTGTTTTCCCTTGCCATATAAACTTAGAAATATCACGTTGCCATTGTTTAAAGGGTGCTTCTGAAGTCAATATTGGAATTGTCTGGAAAAGATATAAAATTCATGGCAAAATATTCATTTTGATTACCAATATTCTTCCTAATAATGACAATTGTAACTTTTCTCATCGGTCTACATCTTTTTAATATCTGTCCAGAGTGGAACATAATTATTCTGAAATAAACCAGCATTCTTAGATGTCAGATATACTCCCAGGTATTTTATTTTTTTCTCTATTGTAAATCCAGTTATTTCATTCAGTTTCTTCTGTTGGTGGAAATCCATATTTTTAGTTAAAACCATTGTTTTTTGTATGTTTACTTTGAACCCTGCTAACGACCTGAAGTCTCTCAATTTTTGCATTAATGACTCAACCCCCTCCAACAGGTTTTCTAAAGTAATGACTAGGTCATCAGCAAAGGCTCTTAACTTATATTCTTTTTTTTTTAACTCTTATTCCCAAAATGCTATCATCTTTTCTAATATCTCTAAGTAATACTTCTAAAACCAATATACATAATAATGGAGACGGGGCATCCTTGTCTCATACCTTTTTGAATTTCACATGGTCTAGTAAAGTCTCCATTAACAATTATTTTTGCAGTTTGTGGTATATATATTGATTTAATCCATTTAACAAAGTTTTCCCCAAATTTCATAGAATCCAAAACTTTAAACATAAAGGGCCAATTTAAATTGTCAAAGGCTTTTTCAGCATCCAAAAATATCAAAGCTGCTTGTTTTTCATAATGTTGTTCCAGGTATTCTAATATATCCAAAACATTTCGAATGTTATCTCTAATTTGTCTTTTTGGTAAAAATCCTGCTTGATCCTGATGGATAAATTTTACCAGAATATTCTTCATTCTTTCCGCTAAAATTGTTGTAAATATCTTATAGTCATTGTTAAATAGAGATATTGGTCTATAACTCTTTGTCAAGGTCAAATCCTGTTGATCTTTTGGAATCAAGGTAATATGGGCTTCTTTCCAAGTTTCTGGCATTACTCCTGTGTCCAAAACTGAATTCATAGTCATTTGTAAAGGAAGGCAAAGCTCCTCCTCAAAATATTTATAGTAAGCCGCTGATAAACCATCTGGGCCAGGTGCTTTTCCACAGTTAATTTTCTTAAAGGCAGTTGACATTTCCTCTAATGTGATGGGATCATTAAGTAATTTTCTCTGTTGATCAGTAAGAATAGGTAATTTTTGTTTAGGCAGATATTTATCAATATCATCTAAATGAACATATTGTTATTTATATAATGATGAGTAGTAACAGAAAAAGGCCTCTTGAATGCCTGCATTATCCATTAAAGCTTTCCCCTCATGTTGTATTTTAGAAATTAATCTTTTCTGTCTTTGTTTACGCAATTTATAAGCTAGCCATCTACCTGGTTTATTCGCAGATTCAAAATATTTGTTTCGCAAATTTCAATTGAATTTCTAATTCTTGTATCAACATTGATATTTGTTTTTGTAAAAATTTAATTTGTGTATTCAAAGTCTCATCCAATGGATTGTTCCTCATCTCAATCTCTTTATTTTTAATTTCATCTAAAATCAATTGCATCTTCTCTTGTTTTTTTCTTTTCAACTGGGCATTATATTGAATGAAATAACCTCTCATATAAGCCTTGCTAGCATTCCAAAGTCTGTGTATTAGTGACTTCATTCATATTCAATTGAAAAAACTCTCTTATCTTTTTTTTACAAATATCTACTATTTCGTTTTTCCGTAAAATTGTCTCATTTAATCTCCATCGAAATGTACTCTTTTCCCCTTTAATAGTCAATTTAACAGGATTATGGTCTGAAAAGGTCTTAGGTAATATTTCAACTTTAGTAACATCCATCATCAAAGTTTTAGAAAACAAAAACATATTTATTCAAGAAAAGGACTTAAATCTCTCAGAATAATATGTATATTCTTTGGAATTTCCATTTAAAAGTCTCCAAATATCTTGTAAATCCAACATGTCTTTCAAATCAAAGAATGTTTGAGGAAGTTTTCCTTGTTTAAGTCTCAGTCCCTTTGGGGACTGTTTGTCTTCCATTGGGGAAATCACCCCATTCCAATCACCCATAAGGCACCAATTCTCATATTGTAAGTCCATCAGTTTGTCCATCAAAGTTTTATAGAATATCCCTTTATCAACATTTGGGGCATATAGTCCAACAAGTAGTGTTTTGACCCCTTGTATACTAATTTCAACTGCCACATATCTTCCTCCATCATCGGTCAAAATCAATTGTGGATTCAATTTTGATTGTATATACAAAACAACTCCTTTAATCTTTTTTGGTCCAGCCGACATAAATTCTTCTCCAATTTGTTTCCGAACCAAATACTTAATATCTTTTTTACAAATATGTGTCTCTTGCAGACAAATTATATCCAAATTCAGTTTCTTTAAAAAATAAAAAAAATTCTTTCTTTTTTGAGCGGCATTTGCTCCATTTATATTCCAAGTTAAGTATTTGTAATTCATAAGTATATTTATATTAAAGTTTTTTATAATCCACTCCAGAAGCCCCAAGTTTTGTTAAGTCCACACTGGTTTCGATGTCTTCTGCAGTCTTTTCTTTTTCTTTATCTTCTATTTCTTTATGGGCATTGCAAAAGTCTGCCTTATATTTTTCCAAAAAAGCTTCTGCCTTTAAAACAGAATTTATTCTAAATCTTTGCTCTTTATACATAAAGGATACTCCTTCTAATCTCTCCCATCTAAAAGAAATACCATGTTGCTTTAATTTATCTGTGAAGAAGGAGTAGTCCTTTCTTTTTCTCAAGATTCTTAAAGGTATTTCTTTTAAGATAATCACCTTTTTACCTGCAATACTCAATCCATCGTTATAATGTTTTTTCAAGATTTGTTCTCTTGTGACCTTCCGTACAAAATGAATTAGTATATATATTTGGATCTTTTTTCTCTAGCATAACGTGAATTGACTCTATAAACTTTGTCTATTTCAGAATTTAAATCTTGTTCTTCCATCTCTAAAAATTGTGCTAATGCGGTAGTAATAAATTTTCTTACATCTTCCCCAGAATTTTCTGTTACTGATCTCAATCTCAGTATGAATTCTTTCTCCCTCATTTCTGCTAATGCAATAGCATCCAGGTTTCGATCAATATCTTTAGTAACTGCTTCTGACTTAATTTCTAACAACTGTACCTGTCCTTGAGTTTTCTTGAGATCAGTTAACAAATCATCCACCACATCTTTCACTTTTTGAACCTCAGTTCTAAATTCTTGAGTCAATTCCTTCTTTAAATTGTCTATTTTTTCACTCATTTTTGTGTCTCTTTGGTCCATCTGGTGGCTTAAGGCAGCAATTGCATCTAGTACTTTTTTCACGTCTCCACCCCCCTCAGCCAGTTCTGTAAAAGTTCTTGTTGATTCTCCTTCCTTTTCTTGATCCTTCTTCCCTCTTAAGGCCATTGTAAGCAGTAGAATGTTCAAGATCTTCAAAGAACAACAATTATAATCCAATAGCAACAGCTTTCTTCCAAGTTCTCTAACAACACAGCAGTTATAATCCCAGCTATAGAAAGCTGACTATATTGTTCCCAAATATAGATAATAAAATATATAAACATCTCAGTTCTCAAGCTTTTAAGTTCAACGTAGAGAAAAGGGAAAACTCAGCTATAAAAATCCAACAGCAGTTTCATAATCCAATATATGTTTATGAGCCAAAAAAAAGCAAAAAAGAAAAAAAAGAAATTTTTTTAATCCCATAAAAAAGGCAAACCATTAACAATTTATAAAATCCTCTATTTAAAATCCATAAAACATTTCCATATCATAGCAAAGTCCATTTGTCAATTTCCACCCATTACGTTCCATGACAGAGAATAAAAAGATAACTCACCAGCATCTAGAAGTGTAGTCCAGAGATAGATCTTAGATATTAATAGAACAAAAAAGAAAAGAAAAAAAAATTTTTTTTGTTCTATTAATACCCACCCACCGTTTTTGATTTCGGGTCCAACTTTTTTTTGGCCCCCCCAGCCCACGCATCTACTGCCAGCATCACAAATTTTCCTCCCGGGGAACCAAAAACGGCCGTTCCGCCAAAGTTTCTGCACAACCGTTCCTAAGCATAAAATTCCACCCTGAATCTCGTCCCACCCTCCGTTTTTGATTTCGGGTGGAACTTTATTTCTGCCCCCTGGCCCTACTGCCGGCATCACGAATTTTCCTCCTGGGAAAAATTGGCCGTTCCGGAAAAGTCTCTGCAAAACCGTTCCTAAGCATAAAATTCCACCCCAAACCTCATCCCGCCCTCCATTTTTTATTTCGGGTACAACTTTTTTTCTGCCCCCCAGGCCGCTTGCCTACTGCCGGTGTCACAAATTTTCCTCCTGGGGAACCAAAATCGGCCGTTCCGCAAATGTTTCTGCAAAACCGTTCCTAAGCATAAAATTCCACCCAGAATCTCGTCCTGCCCTGTTTTTGATTTTGGGTGCAACTTTTTTTCTGCCCCCCGGCCCGCGCACCTACTTCCGGCATCATGAATTTTCCTCCTGGATAGCCAAAATCGGCCGTTCCGGAAATCTCTATTCAAAACAGTTTCTATGCATAAAATTCGATCTCAAATCCCATTCCGCCCTCCATTTTTGAATTGGGGTGCAACTTTTTTCCAGCCCCCTTGCCCACAGCCGTACTGGCGGCCTTATGCTCCCTATCAACACTGATTGGGGCCAACCCTGGAGGAAGGAAGTGAACCAACACAAAACTGTGCCACCCACCCCCAACTCTCCAAGCTGATCCAAAGTTTACCATGCTCAGTGGTATTGAAAGATGCTGACAGGTCAAGAAAAGCAAGGATGGATGTACCACCCCCATTCTGCTCCCACCAGACATCATCCAAATGTGTGACCAATGCTGTTTCTATCCCATATCCATGCCTGAAGCCTGACTGAAAAGGGTCCAGATAATCTGTTTCCTCCAGGATCCTCTGGAGCTGCAATGCCATCACCTTCTCAACCACATTTCCTAAAAAGGTGAGGTAGGAGACTGGGTTTAAATTGTCCAGTATGGTAGAATCCAGCGATGGGTTCTTGAGGAGGGCATACACTAGTGTCTCCATAAAGGCAACTGGAAACTTTCCTTCCCTCAAGGATACATTTACCATCACCTGGACCCACCCTCTCATCACCTCATGAGCTGCCTTAACCAGCCAGGAGGGACATGGATCTAATTGACAAGTGGTGGTATTTACAGCCTGGAGGATGATGTCCACTTCCTCAGGTTCAACAGGATCAAACTGTTCCCAGATAACAGGGTAAGTATCTACCCCAAGCATCTCCACAGGCCATGCCAGACGCTTGGTATCCAACTGGGAACAGATTTGAGCGATTTTATCCTCCAGATGCCCCGAAAACTCTTCTGCATGACTTTGCAGGTGGACTACTGGGCCACCTTTCCCAGAAGAGATCAAGTGATCTTAAACAGGGCCACTGGTTGGCAGATGCAATAAGAGTGGAGAAATATTGATTTTTTGCCTCTCTTACTGCTACGAGGTAGGTTTTAATAGTGGCTCTAGCCTGTGTTCAGTCGGGTTCAGTCCTTGTTTTCCTCCACTCTAGACATCTCTTAATCCTTCTCAGGACCCTCAACTCCTCCGTATACCACAGGGAGTATCAGGGTTGCTGCATCAAGAGAGGTTGCATGGGCACGATCTTGCCCAAGGCCTCAGCCACCTTCCAATTCCAAGTGGCGGCCACGGCGTCTGCTGAACCATGCAGCAAATCCTTGGGTATAATCCCCAGCTCCCTTTGGAACCCCACTGGGTGAACCAATTGAATGGGTTGCACCTTCCTGCAGAGGGGGTTAGTATAAGAGAATCTCAATGCCACCAGGGTGTGATCTGACCATGACAAGGGGGACAGATTTAACTCCCCCTTCAGGTCACATTGCCAGTGCTCTGACAAGAAAACCAAGTCCAGTGTGAGGCCACTGTCCCGAGTCAGGTTGTGAATAATCTGGGAAAGGCCCATGGCCACCATGGTGGCCATGAACTCCCAAGCCACCTCTGAGGCATGCCCCAGGGATAGCAGGTTAAAGTCCCCAGAACCATAAGTCTGGGGAATTCCACTGCCAACCCTGAGACAGCTTCCAGTAGCTCAAGCAGGGAGGTTGCTATGCAGCAGGGAGGCTGGTACAGTAGCAACAATCCCAACTGTTCTTGAGAGCCCAACTTCAGGAATAGGGTCTCACAACTGGCCACTTATGGAGCAGTGCCCCTGAAGGCCAGCAGAGATTCCCGGATGACAACTGCTACCCCTCCTCCCCTGCCCTGGGGTCTCAGATGGTGCCATACCATGAACCTTCAGGGCCCAGTCAGGTCTTGGTTAGAAATACTAGGTCTGCCCAGTCCTCAGTGATCAAATCACATATAAGGGGGGCCTTGTTGTTAACTGACCTGGCGTTACAAAGCATCAGCCAAAAGCCAGAGCCTCCATGGGTCTGCTATCCGGGGCCTGGGTCTGAGTACAGAGGGCTGGAACATGCCACCAGTAATCAACACTGTGGCCACCTTCCCTGAGAATTGCCTGCCCTCTGACTCCCGTCGTAACATCCCCTCCCCATCACCGTCTGAATAGTGTAATCCACCTTAAACTCCCCAGAGCTTCCATTTCCCCCCAATCCTGGGCCTCTGTTTTCCCTTGTTAGGGGATCCCTCCATCCAACCATATGTCAACAAATACACCTAATCAATTGAAGGGTGGTAGCAGGTTCCCCAGCACATCAGCTCTCATTCTCAATGGTGACTGGAACACTAACCCCAGCCCCTTCACCACTGTGCCCGCTTTACTGGCCCCTCTCATTAATCAGCAGGAGGCACCTGACCCCTTCTCTTCTCTTCCCTCCCCAATTCCCACTTGGGAAGCAAGTGTCCTCACCACACTCATGCACTCATACACACACACACACACATCTACCCTCAGACTCCCCTACCTGTCTCTCACACTAGGGAGGGAGGCCCAACTCTCACACACTGGAGGGACCCCCACACACTTCTGTCCTCTCTAGACAGGCTAGAGGGCACCAGTTTGGTCACCACCTAGGCTGTTCCTCATGCTGCACTGCCATTGAATTGGCTCCTCAGGTCACTCAGCTGCTCTACTGCCACCCAGCCAGCGATCCAGCCACCTTCCAGGCCCCCTATGCTTCACTCAGGCTGTTGCATTCAGTACTTTGGCCATTGCTGCTGGTCTTCAGGCCTTCATCACTGCCCGGGAACCAAACAGGCCAGTTTTCAGGCCTTTTGGGCCCACTTAGGCCACCACTGCTGCCCGGGCGCCGGCTTACAAGCCAGATTTCAGGCCGATTTCCAATGGTCCTGGTTCTCTGGCTGTCGCCACTGGTCCTGTTTGAGCTGCCACTATCACTCCAGTGGCAGCCCAGCCAATTTTTGGCCATTTGAGTTGCCCAGGCTGCTGCAGCCCAGGCCTCTCTTTGGGCTGCTCGTTGCTCACTGTGCCACCTGACACAGGTACAGTTTGTAAGTATTCTCACAGGGTTAATAAAACACTTTGGATACATTATTTCAATAACTCTTACAATCACCATCATCATTATCCCTAACTTGTAGGGGTGGCTTGCTAAGATGACCTAACAATACCATGTTTAAAGTGATGCTCTCAGGGTAGACAAAACCGCAGCTTTCTCGGGCATTATATGTGCACAGTCTTGCTCACTGGATTTCCTGCCCTAGTATTATTTTCCTCCCTCTCTCAGTCTACTCATGTTGGGCATCTTGAATTCTAGGATAGCCTCTAAGCCGCCTGATGTAGCACAGAATACGGAAGTCCTCCAAGATTGTATCTTCAACTAAAGTGTCTTTTGGTGGTGCCATAACAGAGAAATGACAACCCAGATAGCCTTGCATCAAAACAGAGCCTTAGTTAGCTTGGGTTTTAAGTGCCAAAAAATAATGAGAAGTGGCTCGTAACTGGGGAAAGGGACATGCTGAACTAATTGCTCTCCCCCTGAATCAGCTATATTAAAATCTTGCTGTTCAAACTTGGCTAAAACCTTTGCTGGTTTCACAAAGAAATAAAGGAAAAAAAGGTGTATATGGAAGATTCAAAGAGAGTTGAAGCAGCACCTTCATTCATTAATGAAGAAGAAAGAATGGAGGACAAGGATCTTCAGAGAGGGCAATTGAATATTGTTCTAGCCAAGACCTAGATGTTGATCTTTGTTATTCCATCCAACAACTGATGGAGTAACTCAAGCAAGAATTAAAGTTAGAATTGTACCTTTATACATCAATTATCCAATAGCAGCATACATTGCATCATCTCTCTTTTCAACTTCCTTTCAGCCATAATGACTCAGCACAATTGCTGACTAAATGACAAAGCACTTTTTCTATTGGCTACTATTCTGGTTTGTAAATTTTGATGTGTATTTTACAAACATCAACAAGAAAGGGATAAATCAACCACATCCGCCCAGGGTGTAAGTTCAGCTATTTATTTATTTACCTATCACATTTATATAGTTGCCCATCTCACAATAAAGTGATTCTAGGTGGCTTACAATAAAAACAATCATAACATCCAAATGTTAAAAACTACAATTAAAAGACATCAACAATATTATTAATAACAAGATAGTGGAGAGAACTGATGTCAAAAACAATGCAGCCATCTATCACATCACCATTTCCTTGAGATTCCCCCAGGCCTGCTGACACAGCCATGTTCTAAGGGACTTCTGGAAGGATATCAAGGTTGGGGCCAATCTCACCTTAGAGTGGGTGCCATGGCAGAAAAGGCCCACCTCCTGGGTCTCGCCAGACAGTACCAGCAGCATACCACTTCTGCCAGACCTACTGGATGGGCAGATGTAATCAGGTGGGCAGATGTAATCAACTCAAACAACCCAGCCCCGTGCCATGAAGATCTTTAAAGGTCAAAACCAGCACCTTGAATTGGACCCGGAAGCAAACTGGCAACCAGTGCAGCTTGCGGAGCAGAAAGTATAATGTGTGCTGTTCTAGGGGCACACAACTTTCATGCCACTGCATTTGCACCAGCTGAGCTTCTGGATACTCTTCAAAGGGCAGTCTCATGTAAAGCACATTACAGTAGCCTATCTGGGCGGTGACCAGGGCATGAGCGACTGTGAGCAGAGCTTCCCGGTCGAGGAATGTTGGGCATCTGATGCACAACATGAAGTTGTGCGAAAGCCCTCCTCGCCATGACTGCCACCTGCTCTTTGAGTAGGAGTCACGCATCTAGTAGGACCCCCAAGTTGCATACCTGGCCTGTTTGGGGCAGTGCAACCACATCCAGTACCAAAGGTGGCATAGCCCCTGAGTCAGAGGCCCCAAAACCCAGAGCCACTCAATCTAGCAAGGGTTCAGCTGAAGCCTGTTTTCCCCATTCAGGTCCCCAGAACCTCTAGGCACCAGGATCAACAGCACTGCTTAGGTTGCCAGGAGCAGAAAGGTACAGCTGGGTATCATCAGTATACTGGTGATACCTCACCCCATGGTGACGGATGATCTTACCCAGTGACGACATGTAGATGCTGAATAGGAGAAGAGCCTGAACCCTGCGGAACCCCACAGAGTGGGTGCCGAGGGTGGGGTCTCTCCTCTTCAGTCATCACTGATTGGAATCAACCTCAGAGAAAGGAGGAGAACCAGCACAGTACAGCGCTGCCCACCCCAGTCTCTGGAGCCAGTCCAGAAGAACACCATGGCCTATGGTATTGCAGGCTGCTGACAGGTCAAGCAGAGCAAGGATGGTTGAACAACCCCCATCCCCACTCCTGCGAGAGATCATCTAAAAGTGTGACCAATGCCATTTCTGCCCTATACCCAGCCTTGAATCCCGACTGAAGGACGGGGAGGACGCTTCATCTAGAGTCCTCTGAAACTGAAAACTGCTGCATGACCACCTTATCAATCCTCTTCCCTAAAACGGGAAGGTTAGATACTGGATGAAAAGTGTCCAGTATGCTGGGATCCAGCAATGGTTTCTTGAGGAGGAGGCAGACCAATACCTCCTTAAGGGGTGGAGAAACAACCCTCTTGCTCAAGGAAGAATTCAGCACCACTAGACCCCACCCACACAATACTTCCCTGGCAGCTTTAGTTAGTTAGGAGGAGCATGGATCTAGAGAGTAGGTGGCTGAGCTCACAGTCATAAGGATCCTCTCCACTTCTTCAGGTCCAACGGATTCAAACCTTTATACACACAAGAGATTTCAAGCTCATACTGAAGAATTTATAAAATGAGGGATAAGATATGAACAGGAAGTTTCATTTATGTTCAGACTTCAAGGAGATTGAGATTATTTCCACTCTCTTCAAAATAACCAGAACTTTGATAGAGTTAAAGAAAACTCCAGGAAAAATTAACAGAAAAAATTCTCTATCTTGTCATATGAATTTCAGCGGTAGCATCGCATAACAAAGAAATTAAGAAGATAGGAAAAGAAAGCTATTGGTTAAACTTATTTGCTGATGATTTCATTCTAACTCTCTCAAATCCTGGGGATTCTGCAAAATATATTAAGATGGAGATGAAGGAATTTGCAAAGGCATCAGGTTTAGTAGTGAATTTTCAGAAGTCTTAGCTAATGTTCCTTCACACCACATTCAATGCAGAAAGAGATATCTAGTAACTTAAATATACCAGTGGCATGTCAATCTTTCATATACTTAGGAATGAATGCTATTAAAGTAATAATAAATTATTTGAAAATAACCATATTCTTATTTGGAAGAAAATTAAAAAAGAAATAAAAGGTGGCATAAGAAATATTTGAATATAGCAGGATGAATTGCAGCTATTAAAATGATGGTATTTTCAAAACTAACCTTTTATTTCAAGTCTTACTGGTCAAAATTCCAGAAAAATGCTTTAAAAATATGGCAGAGAAAAAAAAACAATACTAAAAGATTGAGGGGTAAGAGGAAATTTTTTTATAGATTGTAGAAACAGGGCAGATGGGGGAATCCCATAATTAAAATTATATTATCAATTAGCACATCTGTTTATATTGTAAGATACAACAAAACAATGGATTCAGATTGATGTACAAGAATTGGATAGTTATATAAATCAACTATTCTTTTTTCCAGAGGATCTTAGAAAAATATACAATATAAAGAAAATATTTACTAAAGCTATGTTTCAAGTATGGATGAGGAGACATGCAGAACTGATAAAAGGGCAATTCCCCATTTTTACAATTCATCTAAAGATGGAAAATCAGTTCAAACCATGGAGAGAATGTAGTTATATAGAATAAGAGATTTTTATAACAATGATTTGTTATGTGGAAAAGATAAGATTGAATTTAAAGTTGGCCGCCAGATACCTTGGTTAACATGGATTCAACTTAAATCTTTTTTTTTTTTTAATGATAATGTGGTAAAGGAAATGACAAACTTGACCAGTTTCAACAAATTAATAATGAATTATTATTTACAATTGAAAAAAAAATATTTCTAAAATACGTAAGTTACTAATAGAGATGGAACTAGCCAGGAGGTTTGGGACACACAGATTTGGGTAAAAGTAAACGCGACAAAAGGACTGGCAAAACCTATGGAAGTCAGAGGGCACTATTTACCGACCTCCATACAAGAATGGTAGCTGAAGGTAGTTCATATATGGCATTTAGCCCCAATATGAATAGTGTATATATCTACCATAACAACATATGTATTATTTAGAGAACTGTTGGAGGGGATGTAACCAGATGGCTACATTTCTACATATGTGGTGGATCTGTGAAAATTTGCACTATATTCTGTTGGAAAAATCTTCCAGAAAGTAAGATCTATGAAGAGGAATAGGGAATGGCCTTGAAGGACAGGAAGGAAAAGAGCTACTACTAAGGCAACAGTCCAGATAAGAGGGCTTGAGCCTGGACCAAGAAAAATAATGTGAGAAAACATCTCAGACAAGCCCCTCGTTAGTTCACATGAAGATAAAGGGCGGGAGTGCGAAGCACATTCAGACTTGCAAGATTTTATGACGATAGCTGTTACAATAAAAGTAGGCCTGACTTATATGGCGTTAGTGTCTTAGTCTGGTTCACCTTGTGGGGTTGACAATCTATAGCTAGGGTGACCATATATTCCAGTTTCTCTGGGACAGTCCCAATTTATACCTGTTGTCCTGGCCAGTTTACCATTTGTCCTGGATTTATAGCCCTAGTTACCCTCCCCACTATTACATCCCTTGAGAACCTCCAGGCAGCTGCCCTCTTCTTTCTCCCAGTGATGGCCTGGGTGGTGCCACTGTATTCTCCCTCACAGTGCTCTTTTTGTGTGCTACATTGCACCTTCTTCTCCGCAGCACCAGCTTGTATGGTGCCACTGCCTTTTCTCTCCATAGTGCTGGTTTGTTTGCAGAAAGCATACATCACCATGCAAACCAGAGCTGCAGGGGAGAAGGTAATGGCTCTTTGGAGGTCTTGCAATAGAGGTAATAGCAGGGAAATAAATAAATATATATTTGGGAAAGGCATCTTTCACTCAGATTTATATAACGTTAATAATTTTTAGCATCCCCTTTCACTCAGGAATAATCACCAGAAAATGTTAGGGTGGCATTTAATCTGGATTAGAAAAGGCTGGCTTTTGGAAGGCAACCAAAATTTTCCAGGCTACCCAACACCATATGCTTAGAATATTTCTTACCACACCCTCAGCATCAAACAGA